>NW_026542599.1:26030499-26277022 GCF_028750875.1 Macrosteles quadrilineatus | reverse complement strand
TCAGAGCAAGTAATTACGTTAAGTACGGCCAGTACCGGTAGTAAAGCTCTACTTCATTACAATGTACTTCAATGTTATTATTGAAAATATACACGAATCGAAACACAACTCAACATTGGGTTTCATTGAAAAAATATCGTAATTCGTAAACAAAATCGTACGATGATTTGAAATAGACGTTTTTGTGTTGTAAGGTTGGTATTCAACAGCTGATTACCGGCGATGCGCTGCGTGGCCTTGAATGAGGTCAAGTGTTGTTGTGTTGTAGGAGATTGAATTTCTATGTACTGTGTTTATAGTTGCGCGTGTTTCTTGATCAGACCAGTGATAAGACTATTAATGTGTTCTACGATGCAGCATTGAAGCTATACGATAAGCTGAGATATCTTTCATGGCGTGCAACAGTGGTCCAAGTAGGCCTACGTAAGAACATAAAAATCGTGGAAATACTATTAGTTTAACTACACTTAACTATAGATTTCATAGTATCGAAACGTAACTATCATAACCTAACTGAACCACCGTAGCACGCGTTATAAAATAGTAACTCTAACAAGTAATTTATTGTTTAACTTGTGTGCTGTGTTATACTTTATATTTAACTTAACCTATCTTCTATCACCGTCAGAAAGTACCCTTGTTTTACTAACACTCCGTGGTCCTAAACTAAAAATTGTAAATGCGTTACAACTTCAAAATACATTCCTGAAACGAACTGACATGTTTACCTAAATGGTAATTGACGACATTTTTTACTATGTTGAACGTTGGCTATACATGTTTAGACATAGACATTTTTACACCTTTGGCAGATATATTTACCGAAGTAGACAAATGACGTAGTGTGTGTTATTCGAGCCCAAATATCCACAATCCCCTCTTACCATCAGATCTTCGGCTCAGACGAATGATTGGATCTTCAAATCCTACTGGCGAGCAAATCCGAGCCATGATATGCTCAGGTCTACATTCCACGTAAATAGGCTGCGGAATTGATATGGTCACATGCCTTAACATTCATATCTGCTACTTTCATAAAAGAAAAATAGCAAGTAAAACTCTATTCTCGAGCAAAATATTTACACATATTCTCCTAGGCTTGATTTTTATAAATAAAATTGCGCAACTTTTAAAGTTAATACAATAAATGTAATCTGTTCGATATATATTTCTTCAATATTATATCTGAAAAAAAAACTTTAAATATATAACAAATTTAAACAACATACTCCCCAACCTTTGATTACAATGAAGGTAATGAAAGAACTCAAAACTTAGTGAAAAGATTCAATTACACATATGATTATGCCAAAAATAAAAAGATCCACTCTTATTCGTACAGTTTGTTAAAAACGACAACTTAAGATTTAAAATACAAAAGGTGAAAAACTCAAGTTCGTACATAATGTATTCATACTTATTCCAGACAATCTATATACAAATTTTTCAAACTGAGCTGAGCTCAGGCCCTGCGCATAATGGTGCTGAAACAGCACATCACTTGAGACGTATTAAATCAAGGTAATTAACTCAATTCGAAACCAATATTTTCCCAAGTAACAATTATTTTTCATATGTCTTCCAAAAGTAGAATTTTATCAGATTAGGAATACAATGAAAGTGAAGAACTATATTCGTGAGCAATAGATCCATTCGTATTCTCCAAAATATCTTAAAATAATTTTTTTAATAAAGTTTATTAATTCATAACAGAAAATAATTTTTCTACATTTTCGAGCAATTTATCGATAACTCATTTTTAAAACATCAGCATTTCAAAATTAAGAATACAATAAAGGTAAAGAACTCAATTCGCGAGAAATAGATTCATTTAAAAACATTCAGCGGGTAACGGCGGCCTAACAGAAAGGTCGTTTTGGCAGATATAAACTTTATTGGACCGAAGAAACGCAGGGGAAAGAGCCACATAAAGCCAAATGTACAACCTTTCCTTGGGGCTTAATTTCTCTATCCTTCGAATAGACGCGAACGGAATAAACTAATATTTGAAGTGAGAAGCGCCGTGCAGGCCTACTGGTAGGCTCTTATAGCTTTCTTATTAAATCTTTATGACTCCTAACTCCTTTATGCCCTAATCTCGATCACTTTATACACTGTTGTAAACAAAGCGCCTGGGGTGATACGGTTAACTCGAAAATTTAGGGGTAGTAAAACCCCCCTTTGAGATTTGGAACCGTTGAACATGTGCTGTAGTTTTTTTTTATTTAGAAGAAACACGCGTAAAACATTGCTTTTGGGTATTGGATGGATCTAATGACAATCAAACAACAACCTTACATACTCTTAAATCTACGAAACGTTTGAAATACATAAGAGAGCCATTGTGAAATACAGAATGAGTTAGACAACGTATATTGTTCAAGCAGGAAAGAAGATTAAAGATATGTATGGAAATGGAAATTAGATTTATCATCCCTCAAGAACGACGGGAAACAAACGAAAAAGGTAATTGTTGGAAATAATACTACGGTATAAAAAATACTCCCATTATAAAATTAAAAAAATGTCGGTAACTTAGCCTATGTTGAGTCATTCTTGGGAAACTAGGCCACACGTAATGAGAATAAATTAATAACATTGTTGCTATAATCTACAGGAATAGATTTTACGCACTTTGAAAATCAAATTCTCTAGACTACTCTAAGCATAAACTATTCTTCAATGAATTCTTAACTGTCTATGACTTATGAGGTTACATGAGAAATTAGGCTAACTTCACGTTATGAATCCAAATCGAATGTTATGCATCATCGTTGCTTCTTGTCCATGTAAAAATCTTATTACAGAACGCATACATTCTACGTACTTGGGCAATATAATACGCTACAACAAATATTTGATAACAGTACCACAATTAACCGATCCGCCGCCACCCCATGTGGGGCTAGAGGAGGGACGTTAATACAGAAAACGGCAAAACTTTATTACTCTGCCTTCATATGATAAATACGTCGCGTATTGAATGTCGACCCCGGCCATAGGTCGTAAACCTATGAAGGTCTTTGGGGCTGAGGCTTCGGGCTACCCCCTCCCCCCCCCGGGGGCCCCTCCCGATCGTAAAGTGGATGATAAATAGCGGTGGAGGGTCCGAACGCTTTGAGGCGAAAACAGCTTCCAAAAGTGAGTTCAAAAGTACCTGAAAACGCCTACCTGGGCCCTGCCGCACAATGCAGCCAAGTTTGCATAAAGGATTTACAACAGACAGCTGGGGCTTAACGGACCTTAGAAAGTTTTTCACTGAAAAATGATTCTCCGGTTCTGCTAATGATGCGAAAATCTTAGTTTAGAAATAGCTTTGGAGGCTTGAACTTGGGCTTTAGTGGTGAACTGGGTCATCTTTACTGAGAGGAATAGACAACAAGAGCTGATGAAGATGTAGGATGTAGGTAGGCTTAGCATTAACAATATGAAGTAGGTAACTATGAAAGACTAGCAGAGTTCCCGTCCTTCGTACGGGGTTGGGGTATAAGTATAAAATGCTTATTGCGGTTATACTCGTGCTTTGCGATTGCAATGGGAGAGGACGCGATAAGAAAATTTGGTTCTTTTTATCTACGGTATGCAATAGTATAGCACATCTACCATAGCCATAATGTTCTACCACTGCACCTAAACAATAAAAATATAAAACTTCTAATTTTCCACAGCTTTTTGTTGCTATTTGGTTCAAATTAGATGTTGTTATAAATGAAAAAAATAATAGCCTACTGTACCCTGTTGGTAGACCTTATAACTTTTTAATGCTATTTAATATCATAGAACCAACTTGTGTAATTGAAAAAGCTGACAAAATTCTTTTATTCCTTTAAATATACTCATAAGGTTAACATGGGAAACTACAGAGCCACTGGGGCGGAGCCCGAAGGGATCTTTGAGATGAGAATACGTGTATATGTTAATCGGGAATGCGAGCCATCATCACATCAAATTTCAACCCAATCCGACCAGTATTTTTCGCGTTTACTTGTCGCAAATATCCAAACTTTATTACATACAATAGTAGTAGGAAGTAGGATAAAGGAATTTAATCGTTGGATACATCGTGTATAAAGCCATATGGTTAGCGATATGGTTTCGGTAGTAAACTTAAGTGAGTAATCAATTAAGATAACTGGATTCATTACTATAAATGAATAGTGTTATTATAACGATATTATTAAAATAGTACAAATTTGATGTGTTTACGGCATTAATCACGATGTTATATTCAGCTTATTTGTTCATAAAACGATTTGATACAAAAAGGTAAGAAGTATTGAGCCATGCTGATCCTTTTGGACAGGTATTCGTAACCAATGAGAGGGAATCTTTGGTTTTAAACAGAATTTACAATGTTTACTTAGCAACCCAATCCACAAAAACTCCTTAAAACGGCGGCGCCCAACACTCTTTAAGGTTTAAAATATCACCTCACCCAACGGAAGTGTGGGTCAAAAAATGTGAGGTGCCACTTAAATCCACATCCTGTGAAAAGTCGACACCGAAACGTCCAAAACCACATGGCTGACATATGGGCGACGCGAGCGCTCGCTGCCTGCGGCGGGGGAAGCGGGAACCGATCGTAATTAAATTGCTAAATTAAATCACCCATTGAAGAGTCGGCACGCAAACTACGTAATCGATATGGTTAATAAGTGGGCAGGTAAGCGGCACGCTAGAGGCCACGAATAGGCTACATGGCATAAGTGGTGGGTTCAGCCACAACTGGCATACTGCGAGCACTGTACCACAATCTTCGACTTCATATGAAACATTTCTTTTACTTATTGATAGTGTGTCGCTGTTGACATTTATGTACTTTTTTAAGGGAACGGCCCGAACTCTGGTCTTGTTAAACGTAGTAAGTTATCAATGTTTGATAAACAACGTCAATGGGCATTTCTGATTTCTGCCAGGGAGTCAGAAACTTGCAGAATGTTTTAACGCTAGAGAGTTTTAACTTCCTATCAACTAATGTCCATCTCCTAATTTGGGTAGAACCATAACTATAAGTTTTGCTTTTAGACAGTAATATTAGAGGAGGGGTGTTATTTTACGTTTTAATTGTACAGTTTCTGGACGGATTGACAACCAAATGAATTCAAAAAGTGGTAGATGTAGTCATGACTAGGATTGACTGCACCTACCAATTTCTATATCTGAAAATATTTGCAAAGTTTATTTCATCAATGCTTGGGCATGCTGTGATGTAAAAAAAATCTCTTGGGCACTTACACCAACAAGAAATTAATCAAGTTATGAAGAACAAAATAACTTTATTAGATTATAGACTGACTTTAAGGTTGGAATGAATCGTGTTAATAAATTGAGCACACCCACTGTAAGTAGGGATAAAATTGAATATTTGAAGTTTCAGTAATTACTACTCCTATTAGACACTCTACAATATAAAAATCACTTAAATCCGCCCAACAGAACATTATACCAATTCTCGTAATGATACTACAGTAAGAAATGCGACAAAAGACAGTAATATATTCTAGATAAACATCAATGGAAGTATAGGTTTACCAAATGATGGCTTCGTATTTAAAAGCCGTAATTATTTTCCCCGTTGCCATCATCATTAGTCTGATGGCTACTGGGTTGACACGCGAGGAAAAACGGGCTTTCCTAGATAAACGGGCAAATATAGTGACATTATTCTTACTTAGGGCTTGGTAACAGATAGATACCTTTACATTGAGTATTAATTCACTACACTTTTGAATATTTATTGTATAATTTGTCGATGTTTATAAGTTCCATAATTACACCAATTTAGGTGATGTCGTAAGTTTAATTTAATGACATTAGAATGTAGTGAATTATATGTTATTAAAAATTAAAAAAAAAAAAACATAAATAACTAATGCTGTCAAGCAAAATATCAACTAAACCCATAGGCGACTGACCAGTTCCAACCGTAGGATCAGGGTACAAACTATATAAATTTGATCAATTTTGAAATTTTAGGAAGTTTCCCTTGCTATCTATACAACACCAAACTGTGACGAAAAAAATATTCTCGCTGTTGCCATACAAAGGTGCAAGGACATAGTAATATGACTTCTATGTAGTATCAATGACATTAGGATACCAAGGTGTACATCTTATCCTCCCATAGTCAAAGGTGGCATATATGCATCTATACCACTAATTAGAGAAACGCCTACTGACCACTGACCAGTCCCCTGTAGACAGGTACCAACGTACAGACTATATCAATATGATCAATTATGTTGTTTAGGATACACAGATTATGCAAGTTTCGGAAACTTATGTTTGTAGAAAGCTACATCACACCAAAAGGTGACGAAACCACTACAAGTTTCTTGCCATACTACAAAGGTGGAAGCAACGATCGATCGCTTATCTCAACGATTTCTGTCACAATTAAAATGCAATTTGAGAAAGTGAGCCGGATTAGTTCAGAGGTCAACAGCTCGTGTATCAATATTGGATTGAATACGCAGCCGGCCATTGATAAGAGATAAGCGGGGTCAACAAACTGATAAGATATCGGCGACTCACAGCGGCCGTTACACAACTGTCTTATCGGCCGCATGCGCCCCTGCGCTTCCGTCTTATCAATAATTTCGGTTTACGGTTGGTACGCGTGCAATTAATTAGGTCAGACTTACTTTGGAAAGTGGAAGATGATGTTTATGTTTCCTCTTTATCAATTAATTTTGAAAGCGTGGAACATTAATTGATTGAGTTGTGTCGTGGACAAAACTGTTTTGGAAGGGGAAATAAAAAAAATGCGTAGCCTATCGATAAAACATGATTACATGCGACCAGCGGTTCGGTCTTATTAATATAGCTTTGGTTCACGTGGAACATCAGTTGAAACAATTGGGCCGTGAAACAAGACAAAATCTGCGGGTCTAAAATAAGTTAGTCCAAATCTCCAGATGAAGAGCTTTTAAAAAAGAAAAAGTTTTAGAAATGTTATAGAGTGTTAGCCTAATGTCAGTAAACACACTATTTTGTTAGATAAAAATGTAAAATTAGTAATTTGATACCTGTAGATAAATTTCAGGCTAAACCCTAAATAAACAAGTGTATAAGTGTGTGTGTAGAGGTTAACTGTAAGTAAGGACCATGAAGTCCTAAGTTCACCTCAATAAAGAAGTATTTTCATTTCATGTCATATAATCAAAGTTTTTACTCTTCTAGCCTATACATAAATTGTTTGGTTTATGCACATCACAATGAGCCTAAAATCCTAGCAGCTATAACGTCAATGCTGTATCAATACACGTTTATGCGTTATCAGCTTGCCTGTGCCCGCTTTCCACATCGCATCAGGCCTAATGAATTGATCTTTGATTAAAACCTGTCAATAGCTAACAGCGCTTTATTCCCATATTAAACATAAAGCCCGCCTTTCATGATTGTGGAGGTACATTTTGACGTTGGGTAAAGATAATTTAACTGAAAAGGTTCAGTTTTAATTCGATAAAAGTGCAATCCCTCGTCTTGTTTGTGTATGACGATAACCTGTAGTTTAAAACATAATCAATTATTTAATAAAATGTTTGCAAACTATCTTTAGATCCAGAAACTATGTTCGACTTAAGCACATTTTGTCAACAAGATCGAACCAGCAACCTTTGTATTTGACGATCTCTGAAATCTCGCAGATATACACTTTCCATTAAGCTACGCTGTTAATCATTTTAACACGAATCCTAATTTAAAACACGAAATTATGTTGGCGTTTTCCACCACAAAACATTAAAATAATCAACGAACCCTCATTCATATACAATCATAACTCTTAGTTCATCTGGAAAGGACAGGGAAACATATACCTTGATATACAGATTATTTATATTCACAACACCCGCCATTAAAATGTCCAATATATTTTGGCAAGTGCGTGTAAAAACTCGACGCGCCATAAAAACGATCCATTGGCAGTTCCGCCCCCGAAACTATCTGCTGCGGACGAGCTTTCTATTTTATTAGCGCTGTAAAGTTAGACAAAAACTATAAAGTTTGAGAATTAGTTTGTAGTTTGACAAAACGGGATTCTTTTTAGGTCAGGACCATGTTCATCTATCTTGGGAGTAGTGTTAAAAAGTGTCAAAAAATGCAATTCAAATGTTCAATACATATACATAGTTATAAAAGAAATTAATTTTACATGTCATGTTGTTGTTAGAAGTTTTTGCCATGTAACCTTTTTACTAGGAACACCATTTGAGGTGAACGATAACTACATTTTGAAGGTCGTAGGTGATGTGATAATCACAATTTTTGCTCCTGCCCATCATATGTTAATTTATTTGCTTTCAACATTCAATAGGCTTCAACCATAGATGAGGGGAGCCTTATTATTTCCATTGTTGGCGTTGCCTAGCAGCCATAACCTCAAAATGCAATGCTAGTTATCGGTGTTTTGCTTTTGGTTAACTGAATTTTCTCAGAAGTGGACACATTTATTCAGAGAAACACCTTTGTGATCAATTAATCTTTATTAAAAACTCATTACAGCATTACAATTTCAAAAACTAATTTAAATCCTTCGCAGAAGGGTAATCCCTTAACTCTTAAAACCTTTATTGTAATAATTTATTTTGTGAAAAGCTCTTTCTTAAACTATTTCTTATGCTATAACTTTTTAATTGTTTATGTTAAAATATGGCACTTTCTTTTAATTTTACCAACTTGTAAATCTGTAAGAATTAGACGATTTGAAAGAAGTCCTTAGATTTCTTAAAAATAACTCAGATAAGTTTACCTCAAATACAGTACATAACTAGAAGATAAAAATAAAAAAACATACTTTTTAAACTTAGTTTCAATGTTCATGTTGCTTGTTGAATCTTTCCATATTTAGTACAAACAATTACCCTTTGGTAAACTTCAAAAACTCAATAGTTAACAATAAACCATTACTTAAACATAACGGTTATCTGACAAAAAGATAGGTCATTTGCCAGGAATTATTAAGGAAATTGATAGTAAAGCAGGCTTCCCTTGAAAGTCTATAGAGACAAATAAATATACAAAACAAAAGTAAAAAATTTTCGTAACCACTGGAGAAAATAACAAAATCAGTTTTCTCCAGTGGGAAAATTTCTACTTTTGTGTTATATATTTTATGTGTCTCTCTAGACTTAGTTAAAGGTAAGCCTGCTTTCCTGTCAATTTCCCCATTACTTCAACAAGTATTAAAAAAATCGTATAAATTGCAATAATTTGTTCGTTTAATGCACTTATTGATTAAACTTTCAATCATTTATAAATTAAAATATTTCCCCGTCCTAAAGAAATCCAATACAAGGAAACGACGTTGACGTATCCGAAGATAAGGAAGTTGCGCAGTCATCAATACTAGCGACAAGCAAGATACATCAGCTGGAGGTATTCCCGATAGCTAATGTGTTGGTTGCTATTCCGCTCGTAGGATACTCTATAGTTTTTACCGTTGTGGACTTGGTTCAGGGAAGAGATGTCAACACAATCACATCGTCTGACGAACCGCCACGACGCGCCGTCTGGTTCGAGGAAGACCGGAGAAGTATGTACGAGATAGCGCCACTAGGAATATTCCGAGCAATTAAAATAGTTGAAAAGATTGCCGAGATTTGCTTGAGGTTAGGAAACCTTATGTTTTTATGAGGGGTAAAACTATGACGAGTGTAATTGTAAAAATGTGTGTACAAAATAATGCGTTGGGATTGTTTAGGTTTTTTGTAAGAAAATTGGCCCAAACCCCGTTACTTGGTTTCTATCCTACCTTTATATTGTAGGATTGTAGGCTCTATCATGTATATTACATATTTCTTCAGGCTTTGACTTGGGTGTCGCCTCACTAACACCATTGATTAAACATACTCGTTTAGTATTTTTAACCTATGCTAACACATAGGTAAAATCAGTTTCTGGTTGGAGGGATTTGAACCCATGACCTTGGGGAACAGGCTAGGGCTCGAGTGTAGCCTCACTAACACCGCTAAAACATAGGTAACAACATAGGTAAAAGCCGTGATTGTCAGGATTTGAACCCAGGACCTGAGGCTGAAGTTCCACTAACAATTACTAACTCGCTTCCCTTGGACTTGTTTCGACGTCAACCTTTACTTACATAGGAAGTTTTATCAAAATAAATATATCAGCATTCAAATGAGTTGGATAAATTAATTTTGTATAGGAAAATTGCTATAGCAAAACAAATCAATATATCGACGCGTAGGATTCTCCCGAAGCAAATGATGACTCATAGTTGACTGGGGAGGCTATCTTGTTAGGGCCGCCGGCAACTTCATTAGCCTAATTAATTGGCTTGATGACTATGAATTCATCTTGGTGATAACTAATTGATTATTGACAGAACACCATCAGAAATTGGTCGGGTGGCCATTTTATTTAACCTAATAACAAACACTTAGGCTACAGCACGTCACACTAAAAATAGATAATAATATTAAATATCTATCAGTTAAATATGTTAACCTGGCTATCAAGACAGACGCTTCAACTTTGTTGTTTACATTCTCCATTTCATTTTCTATCCCTACATGGAAACCAATAGAGCAATTAATTGTAAAATTTTGAAAATACGGGTAATAGAATATGAAATAACAATTATGTAGGGTGTCAATAATACGTGTACATTGGTTGTCAAGTATTTGTTTACATAAAATATCTTCAAAATACGTTTGGGTTTATTTTAGATCAGTGTTTGTTTGCACTCTATCCGCCATTTTCCTCACTAAATCATATTTAATTCCGTAGGCCTACTGTAAAATTAACTCAAAATGTCACACAAATTTATTTCAATACATGTCAATTTTTAGTTTCAAGTTGATAAAAAAATAACATTGTTATTTTTTTGTTATAGGTTTTTTGTCAACAAATTTTTTTTTAAGATAACAACAAATCGTCATGAGTAAAAACATTTTTCAATAGGTCTAACAAAACTTTTGTACTGTAGTTATACATATTTACATTCATTGTATGGAAAATAGTGTGTACACTTTAATATTTGCAAAACTGAAAAAAGTTCCATTCGTAATTTTTATAAAAACTCTAAAAATATAACTGGAAGTAATTAAAGGAATGTTTGGGTATTATAATGTTTAAATATGTTAAAAATGTTAAATTGCACGTGCAATTTAAAAATATGAATTTGCATGGATGAAATATGATGAAATGTTAACACTTAAGTTCTTCAAAGCAGCCAATTTCGCAAAAAATAATTGCGAACTTAAAGCTTCCCCCACCAAGCCATGTTCGTTCCTGGCCTTCAGTGACTTGTTAAATATCAGAAAAATAAATTGGTTAAACAGTTCAAAGAAGTTGAACACCCCCACGATATACATTGTAGCGAGGGTGGTTCCCGCTAGGGTGAGGGGTGGAGTACTTGTTAGTCTGGCCACCGGCCGAGCCTAGCCCTAGCCGACTAACAAGGTTGTTTGTCACTTCCGGCCGGCTCTGACTTCCGGTGTGCCATACATGTCTTTTTGTCAACTCGGGGAAAGTTTTTTCCCGATGAAATACAAATAGGGGTTCACAGATACATGTTACTTTTTAACAGGCATTAAAATGAGTTGCGATATATGAGTTTTGTTTTATCGTATATGAACCGTTATAACAAAACATTATTAATTGAAGGGATTTTTTGTGTAACTATATTTTTAATGTTAACAATTGTTTTTGGACAAATATGCGTTAAATATTTATTACGGGTTTTTCAGATATACCAGGCGTTTACAGCATTCAAAAATTTCATTCTTTCCCATAACCAGGGACTTATGCAGTACGACCTGCATTTTGTTCGTCCATAAAATTTATCTATATAGACATTTTTTAAATACCTCTAATCATAGGTTTGGTACGGTTTGGTAGCCCTAATGGCAAACTCACTACTCTTTGGTCAATTCCAATTGCTAACATTTAAAATAGCTGTCTTGTCCATTGCAAACTAATTTAAAATATGTATCCATTTCGACCATTTAATTTATGCCAATTTTTTCTCCTATTAAATTATTGATAAATTAATTTAGTTCAACTGTGATCAATGTTTCGCAATGTTAATTTAAATTCGATGGTCACTAATTTATATAAAAGTATAAAAGAGGTATCTTTTCTGTACCGAATTTTTGACTTTGGAATAACAAATAATGATGCTTATTAATAACAAGGTTGGCGTTAAAGTAACAAAACCAGGATTGAGAAAACGCGTAAATTGCCAAACGCGTTAAAATACAAAAATTAAATAAACATTGACCCGACAAAGTCTTAAAATTGCGTTTCGACCCCATTCAGTCGAAACATTGTTCAGAATTTGTGTCAACGTTTCACAATGTTTGGTCTAGATAGCACCACGTGTGGTCAGCTGTTCGATCATCAGGCAAAGAAGCTGTGAAAATATCGTTTATTTTTTGCCGCCAAAACGTGCTCAGCAGCGCAGTTACATAATGTACATGTGGATGACAAGCAGAGCAGCTGGCCCGCGCAGCCACAGCTGCTATTGCGCAAGGTTATTGCGCTTCAAACGTTGCGGCCAGTTAAATATTTTATAGCTACAAGTTTTTTTTATATATTTTACATATTTTTGTGTAATAATAACCCTAAAGCTCAACCCAAGCTCAATAAGCCACTCTTTTTGCTACAGCACACCATCTTAATTCACCTTCACAGTATCGGACCTAGGTTGGGTGACATGAATGGTCGTTAAACGCGTAACTATTGAAACAGGATAATTCTTTGGAAATGTATTTTCGGCGAGAAAATATTGTGTACAATATCGCATAAAACTGGAAATTTTTTCACATTTTACATTGCATTTACAGATACGACGTGACGTATTTCAACTGCCAAAAAAACTTTTACAAATCTAGTAAAACAGACATTTTGTTTAAACTTAGGTGATTCAGTTTTGCTGAAGTAAGCAGCGTAAACTGGCACCGCTTCACCGACAAACACACACACAGTCAGACAGAAATTGAGATGATACTTGTTGTTAACAATGATATCTTATATGGTAACGTAAACATGATTTTTATTTTAAAGGATACCAGACTCAGATGTCATTTGTCACTGGCCTATCAGATGTTTCTTACAACAGGTCGACGTTAGATAATAATAAGGTTGGGTTTGGACAGTTTTCTTACAAATAAGTTATTCATCGCCACCGGCGTATGCAAAGAAATTCAAATAAAAACAATTCATAATCCTACGCATGTTTAAACACATCTATTTAAATGTGTATACATATTATTAGTATATGAATTCAACCCTCTTCTGCAGATAACAATGCTTGGTGTCAAAACATTTTCTTATACTGTATAATGAAAGTATGCATAGTGTATGCAAAGTATAAAGTTATGCAAAGTACGCATACGTGTATAAATGTAACATGGTCTATTTCTTGCAAATTGTTTCAACTCGGTAAATATATTATACCAATATGCATCCGATATGAGAAATACTTATATAGTAGTCGGTTCTTTCTTTTTTGAACCAAAAATCCAAGGGTAAATAATAATCAAGAAACGAAACACATAACATACACCTGGCTCACATAAACATTCTGTATATTCTAATATTTTCAACCATTCAGTAGTTGGATGAAAGCACACTGAAAAATTGCGTAGGTTAAAGTGAAGTGTTTAACAATATAAAAACTAGATAAACACCCGCTAGAAAACTGATCCGACTTTATTGGTTTGAATTCAAATTTCAGGGTCGACGAAACAGCAGTGTAGGGGACGGACGAAACACGGAACGGAAAACAGAAAATGGATGAGGTGGGTTGAACAGTACAATTGATAAGGGAATGCAAGGGGAATTCGATATCAGGCAATCGAAGGTTTCAAATGATGCTTGACACAAGCGAAATTGTAGTCTAGATAACAGGAGGGGGGATATGAATTCATGATAATGAACTATGTAAATCAATAAGCTGTGTTGATTAGGGTGAACAAAATAATCACCTGTTTTTATGTAAAACAATACGTGTCTGTGGTCACGGAAAATCCTACTAGGGAGCCATGGCTTTACGTTACATTCAGCAACCAGGGGGTTCGGAGTCCACTGGTAAGTTCACTTCCATAAGAATTGATAGATGTCACAATTTGTGGAAATCGTTCTCAATTTTTGGTCCCTGCAAAAACCCGTATGACGATTTAACTTGATGAAAAAGTAAAAAAGGGGGTTGGGGTTGTGTAAAACATTATAATTGGTACGATTGTAAATTTGAGTGCCAATAGTGTAGTAAATACACATAGTTCTATAAAAGTGCAGTGAATTTCCCATTATTATAAATGTAGGTGACATGTTATAATGAATAAGCTAGACATATAGTCAGCACTCAAATTGATCAACTATAATAATAAATAATTATTTCAGTGAAAAATAACAGAAGTTTGACGTAAATTACTAATTTAATTTTACATCCCATGTTCAGTTCATGCCCTATGACACACTCTTGGAAGGGTGGTGTACAAAATAGTTAAATGCTCGTGCAGCCAAGCCAGCTTTTCTTTGAAGCTAAGTAATATGGTTTGGAAAAGGCTGACAATTTGTACAGTACGAGTTTAAAAAATCAGTAGAGTAGCTTATAGTGGTTAAATTCATGCTCGATGGGTCAACGCCAACGCCGTAGTGGTTCTAAAAGGAACTAAGCTATATTTGACAACAGCACAGGGTGTAAAATTAATTCTGACTTAATAAGCAGCTGACCTAGTCAGTATCAAGAAAATCGTTCATCCATCCCCTATTTTTGCCATAGATTCCTTATAAAACCTTCTGTGACAACGACCTATGCAGTTATCTTTTATATTTAAAACTAAAACCCAAACAATTCGGAAACTTAAAGATTGTCCTATCACATTTTATCACACAATCCCGTTGCACCCTACAGCCAAAGTATCCCATTTTGACGGGAATTTCACAGAAGTAAACGGTTAGTTATTTTAGAGTTATTGAGGTGTCGATGACCCATGTGCGGACGATACTCTATCGTTTGAAGTAATGACGCAGAAACAATTGGTTGCACGAATGCGTTGTTATCAGCTTCGCGAGGTTGTCAACCTACTGATATCAGTTGTAAAAATATTTACATTCTAATCACCCGATTCCGGGTTCTAAACTAATTATGGTATCTGCAATTAGAGTTCAGTGGCCACTGTAAAATGAGAGATTGATTGATATCATAGTGATTTAACACTTTTTTAGATCACATTGTCGTCTAGACTTGATATCTGACAGAGTAGTTTCATCGGTTTACAGTAGCCTTCCTTTTATCCGGCCAATAGGAACTGAATGATTTAACTGACTAGATACGGTTTTAGGCGGATAAACCGGTGAACTCTACAGATAATAACAAAACTTCATGTTAGGCGAACATACTCAACTTTTATTACAGACCGTTCAAAGCGATGTCCAGTTGGAAGGTTCAGCAGTGATAAAGTTGTTCAATACACCGGAATTACTCGAATTTAATTTCTAGAGGTTTAAAAACGTACACAAGGAATGTTTTAGAGCATATACGAAGGGCGATTGTGCAGTTCGACCAAAAAACCAAGTCCTTTTTGACCATATGAAACCTATGAAACCCGTCCACGAGTCCTTCTAAATAATTGTGGCAAAAAACAAACTATTCTTTCTCTGTCGTCAAGTTCATTCAATTCATTCCTTCACTCATATTAGCCTTCAAAGTTCTAATAAAATACAATAATTGCGTCGGCGTAACTTTTTGAATTTTAGAGGCAATTTTTTTTAAAAACCCCGTAAAACGGAAAAATCTGATTTAAAAACGGCTCAAACGATTTTGATGAAAATTTAGTATGTTTAAGCCGTTTTCGCTGTATTGCTGTAAAAAAATACAGTTTAAAAGCTATTGCAACTTTTGCAAATTTTCCATTAAAACAAAAAAATACGGGAAATTTGTATTGATAAACCGGTTGAACGCTTTTGATTACAATTTGGTACCTTATAGTCCATTTGCCTCTAAACAAAATTGTACAACCTCCATTGCTGTAAAAATTACAGTTCAAATATATTGCCAATTTTGTGATTTTCCCCATAAAGTATCATTGTTACTCTTACCTCTAACCCTTAAAAATGGTTGACAAACTAATGGGAAAACGAATATGTCAGATTGCTGATACCGTTAATAATTTTGTTTACATATATAACTAAAAGATTCGAATTCAAGCAAACCAAGTATGGCATTTCAACACAATTCCACCATTCGGATTCCCAATCGCATAGAGACAACTCTGAGGGAGTTTCAGCGACAGTAAATACTGGGAATTGCAGGTGAGCTTGTTCTGCTGATAGTTAATTATGAAATAACGACGGTAACGCACAGGTGGGGTGTGCTCGCACGCGCAGCCATCCCCCCCCCCGCGACTCCAAGACTAGCTCATCGTGAATAATAAACAGGGATGAAACCTCCCTCAGACTGTCACACGTTTTCAATAACGTGATCAACGTTTTCTGAAATTATTTTTATAAGTGGATTAGTTCTTTTGTAAGGGTTTTGTACATGGTTTCTAAGACAAATCAGCACTGATTATGCATAAAATATACAGGGTGATTGATATAAGTGTGCCAGCCGTTTTATTAGAAAACCATAAGAGATATCAAAAAAAGTTAAATGGTATGTGCCTTAAACTTTTTATTAAAAAAATTATAGTAAAGTCGAAAAAATTATTTTAGCCACCATTTTTCCAATATGGCCGCCAACTTTGATTTTTCTTATGGAACACCCTGTATTTTATGATGTATTCTGGTAGAAAATGTAATTTTAAGACGATTTTATTCATGTAATTTTTTCATAAACCTAACCGTTTCAAAGATAATAATGGTTTAAATTGTAAAATTTTGAATGGTTTTCGAATAAAACAGCTGGCATGCTTGCTTAGGCCTTTGTCGAAACTCTTTTTCATGCAGAAATTTCAAAACTTCAACTATTATTATCTTTGAAACGGTTAGGTTTATGAAAAAATTACAAGAACAAAATTGTCTTAAAATTAAATTTTCTACCAGAATACATCATAAAATACAGGGTGTTCCATAAGAAAAATCTAAGTTGGCGGCCATATTGGAAAAATGGTGGCTAAAATAATTGTTTTGACTTGACTACAATTTTTTAAATAAAAAATGCAAGGCACTTTCCATTTTACTTTTTTTGATATCTCTTATAGTTTTCGAATAAAACGGCTGGCACACTTATATCAATCACCCTGTATAAAAATAAACGGTATCAGCATTCTGACACATACTTTCTCCCACAAACTTGTCAACAACCTTTATCATAGTTAAGCGGTGAGAGTAAATATGATATTTTATAGTTAGAAATTACGAAAGTTGCAATAAATTTGAACCGTAATTGTTACACCAATGGGGTGTACTATTGTCTGTTGTCGTAGAGTGTGTAGATTTTTCAAGTTTGTTTGTAAAATAACTATCATAACCCTGAAAGAGGTTACAAATAACTATTTAACCAAACTAAACTGATTAGAATACTTGTTACACTATAAGATTTTTGTATATCACATCAACTATCACAGCTGAGGATGAAAATATAATTTATTAGTAGTACATGCTGTGAGTCGTTCGTTCAATTATGTACCTCATTGGTGAAAAAATTCTTCATCTGGTCCATACAGATAAGATGTCTAAATCAACAACACTATGTACATAGATGAAGTAATATAATCATCTATGCTATTAGTCCGTTTACCATTTCAAAATATAGGTATTCAATTCTATAATTTTTAGACCCGAAAAAAACTAAACTAAAAAGTATTAATCGCAGCCCCCTAAAACACATTCAAAACTACCTATTATCCATGACTGTTCAGATTAATAATAATCAGGTTCACAACCGTGAAGCAATTTTACTTTTCCACCTGCTTGACGGATAATTGATTCTAGACGAATCGAGAGAAAGTATTTAGCAAATGCGCAGATGTTTATTGCGCAATGACAGCTGCGCGGCGCATCTGCTCTGGCTGTATACACGCGTACATGTGTACACATCTGCTGGCCAGATTAACACCTTAGAGCACATGCGCAATGCTTACAGTAAGGTACGCAATGGTGAAGATACACACTTCTGTGGTTTTGTGCAGCATGTTGTTTGCATTGTCTGTTAAAACATTGATAGTTTCTCGTTTAACTATCTGCTAGTGTTATATAGGTTTATTTATTTTATTTGTTCGATGCATTTTGTTGATGAATAAAGAGTTTAATCTGCATGGGTTGCTAACATTTGAAAGGAACTCTGGTAAACGAGAAACGTATTTTAAGTGCTTGAAAATATAATTTATAACTTAAATTATTTTAAATTAAATATCTTAGCAATTTGTTACACTATAAAAAGTAAAGCTTAAACTTAAAATAAATAATTTTCTGAGTAAACTACGCTTAATTAGATATACAGTTGTCTAAATCCATCTAAAGGTGAGTGAGCGTAGCGAACGAACTTCAACCAGGACGTGATTGAGCCATGCGAACGAGATCATCTTGAAAATTAGGAAGTTAAACGGGGCAAAGCTCGCGGGTTACAGCTAGTATTCTACAAAAGTATTTATGAGAAAGATGTGTTTTGGCTGAACTACTCTTTGTGGAGGAGTGGAGGATTGGAAGGTTGATCTAGGACACTAAAATACTAAAATGAAAATTAAAAAGGTAGTTTTGTATCATTTATCTACTTACTTTTTCCGAAAATCACCCAACAGGTGAGATCATGCTAGACATTAGGCAGGGTTAGGTCAATTTACACCTTTACTCTAATAATTTCCCCACGAGTAAGATACTTAACCAATCAATTTAAACACTAACACTACTTATTACATTTACATCCCCGTATATAATAGTTTCGCAAAGTAAACACTACGATAGTTTGTCCAAAACCATAACATGTCGCGGCTGAACGTCGGTTATCGGATAGTTGTGGCTGACCAAACATTTCCGCCATTCCACTGGCGTTGAGACATACATTCATACTCGGGGTATGTATTACTCGCTAATACCATTGATTATTAGCTTGCTCTACATGAGTTGCTATGGGGATTTTATCATCGCCTCTTAGTTGCTTAGCTATTTTAAAAATTTAAATACAGTAGAAAATAGTTTGAACGAGCCTCTCACACAAAGTGCTTTTGTAAAACATCGATTTTTTCCTAAGTGTCCCATGATTCTTGATATTCTTTCAATTTAGCTAGCTTGATAAAATTAGGTATTCTACAGAAATCAGGGATCAGGTCATTATGACGGTTTGTCAAATCATCTACATCCATTTTCGTGTACATCTTTAATAGGGGAATGATTATGTCCAGTTCTAACAATAGTTGCTACAAATTTAACTTGGGATTAAATATTATAGGTTTGCAGGCCTATAGTGTATATTCGCATATTATACATTGACTATATGGCATATAGTAGATGGTTATTTTCAGTATTCTGTGTATAGAGGGCACTGTGTGTTATTTAAGTTGGCAGTAGACCAGTAGACGGTTCTCTATTTTATTTAAGTGGCCAGTAGTCTGAGTTTTTAAGGTTTTTATTTGCTATACTCATTCGCCTGCATCGCAAACCAATGCTATTTATTTATCATTTGCTTGTGCTAAATTTGTTTTTTTAATCAACGACAAAAATGTTACTTTTAGTAAATTGAGCAAAAGAAATCACCCAGTGTCGTTCAAATAAGTAGTTACAATATTGTGATTTTTACTTAGATACACTTGTGTAAAGTTGCAAACGTGTTATCAACAATTGTTTAAAGTCGATTATTTTTGTTAAGATTGTGTATATTACTGGTCTTCTAGCCATTTTAGTTTTATGTAGCATCAAAAAAGTATTTAAAGGTTATTATTCACACTTTTATTGCAAACGATAGACAGTAATCAATTCATGTTTATAGTTTGTGTCAGTCTAACCCAATACTATCATAAAACAAAAATATTGAAAGATAAGTAAAGCTGCAGCTACCTCTGCAGCAGCTGTTTGAATAAAAAACAGTGATTATGGGGTACTGGTCATTTTAGGTCAAAATTGTAAAATTTTAGTCGTCATAAACAGTGGCGTTGCTTGGTTAAATTCTAGAGGGGGGGGGGGAGAAGAATCAAATTTCCCTACTGCTTTCCCAACTATTTTTATAAAAAAAATAAATTTCTGTACTATTTTTAAAAATTTACAAATTATACTACACTGAAGTCACACTCCATTCAGTATTTATTAACTTGCAATAACAAAACATAGCTAGTTTTACATATATACAAAATTACTCAATTCAAAAAACGTCTAAAACTTCTAAGAAATTCATAATGAAATTTTATGACTTCAAAAAACTTGAATAAGTATTGTTTCAAATCCAAAAAACTTTACAAACCATTGTGGTAGCAGTGTAAAATTTTAGGGATATAAAATAAGTCTAGTACAAATTAGTATAGAAAAAATATTTTATTACAAAATAATGAAATTGAAATACTTTTATATGTTGATATTAAGATCAATACTTTCATAAAACTTACAACTAGGCCTAAACAAGTTTGTAATGATGAAATATTATTATCAGTGTTGTGAATAATATTATTCTAGTTTAGATAAGAATAAACCTAAAATAAGACTTATAGGCCTATAAAATAAAAACTTTCAACTTGGTTGATAATAAACTTATACATACAACTTCATCAAACTAGAACTTAGGCAAAAATCAAACTCAAACGTGAAAGTCAAACATCAAATTTTAGGTTATGTTTTGTCTACGTAGATCTGTTTCAGAGTGATTAGTTGATTCATTTTTGTAAATTCTTAATTAGGAATGATAAATAACTTTTTTAGTTTTTTAGATATATATTCAGAGAATAAATATTTCATTTAGGTTAGTAAAAAATGAGAGGTTTAAAGGTAATACGAAAACCTATCTTTAATGTTATTTTAATCTACCTATTAGCGAGTATTAGCAAGTACTCCTTGATAAAAAGCGTGGTGTAAGACCGGTAATAAAGTTAGTTACACTACCAAAAAGGGGGTTTACGTAAAAAACGGCCTTTAGGTCCTATAAGATGAATTGTATTATCATACCTAATAATTTGCATTGTATTTTTTCAATTATACAATAGTAAAATACATCTTCTATCCATATGTCTCATATAATTATGATTGTATATTTGTGGGTTACGGCGAGACAATCTTTTCACGTGAGAATTACGAGATTGTCCCTAAATTAACAATCATTAATAATGTTGATAGTAACCATGATTTCACATAAGCCATATGTAAACATCCTTATCACAGGAATATTTTTTCAGCAAATTGATAGAATTTAGAATTACCTAGGCTACATCCGTTTCTAGACCGCTTAACCCCACTCAATTTAAACCGTTCCCCCTGTTTTTATTCTACATCGAGTCAATAGCGATTTATATTTAGAACAAAACTGTTTGAAAATATTTTCTAAAGTCACTTAGTGGCCAGATGATTTGCAATGCAATGCTATTAAAACGTAATAACTATTAGGAACTATATATTGATTGCGTAGTAATTATTTCAATACGTACTATACATTTACAATTTGCTATTATTTTACAACTAATAAAATACGATTGAAACAAAAAGTATATGTAAAATGAAAATATATTATACATTTTGACACCGATCACAATCACAAAAACTGTTGTCTAATAGTAGTTGGCACTGGTGAGAGGGTTGTAGACTATACCGTTGTAGTTTTTAGTGCAACTTGCTAAATCAAACAAGCTATCGCAATAGAAATAAAGTGTTATTATATTGATTGGTTTGGAAATGAAGTGCAATTCAAATATTGGAGCCAATTTTGGAGCCAATTCAGCGTAAACCACCAATACCGCGAGGCCAATAAAGTTAAACTGTATCGAAATGTAATTGAGGAAAATAAACGTATGATGGACCTGTGTAGAATAAACCAATCCAGGTACGGAGTTTTTTTTTTTTTTTTTTTTTTTTTTTTTTTTTTTCATCGAGTGTAGGCCTAAACCTAATAGGTTTTTGAATTATTAGGGGTATGTTTTAGTAATTTTTGCAAATATAATGATGGGGAAAATACTATTGTAAACCAAATTTTTGAATTTTGAATGAATTTTTTACAAGGATTGTTTCAAGAGTTTAGGGGATTAAACCAGGCACGTTAAATTTAAAGGCTAGCTTTTTTATCACTCACTTATATAATCTACTTACAAGCTGTAATTTCTGAGAGTGTAACAGTATGTTTTTAAAGTAGGGTTTTAACATTTAATCCGTTTAAAGACAAATTTTGTTTGGATCGTTGGTCAAACGCGGGAATTCCGTTCCAGAGTCCTGGGTTCAAATCCGTTTGATCACCAATGAGATTATGCCATAAATTGTTAGTCCAAAGCACTAATGAATCCGTTATTTCACGCTAAGTAAAGAATAATTCACTCTCATTTAATTTTGGTCGATAAAATTGAACGAATATGTTTTTATTTGTTTTATAAAACTTTCACAAAGTCGTTGAACTATATCGTCCAAGTTTTAAATTAACATTTTACACCATTAGCTCAGTAAAGAGATAATTAATGGACGGGTAATAAAGTATGTGTACAATTTTTATAAAAAAATGTAAACATTTATATTTGTAAGCCTATAGAATGTATGACCAATAGCCTCGAAATATGCACAAAATTATCTTTTATGATTTGATAAAAATTTTTGCCGTCGAATAAAGTTAAAGGAAAAATTTCTTCTCCCTAATAAAGTTAAGTAATTATTCGATTCAAAGGGCAAATTAGTGCTTAGGCTGTAGATTGCAGGGGTTTCAACAGCCAGACGTGACCCTGTCAAAGTTTACGTCAACAATGGACCCTTCTGCAATTAAACTGAAGGGCCTCCTGTCTTTACTGCTGGATCCTTGGTATGTGGAACTGTAAAAAGAAGTCTTCTGAAAAGTTCACTGCAGGCTTTATATAGTATATTATTTTCCACATTAAATAAAAAGTAAAGAAGAAAATACCCCCGCCGCAGCAAACCTGCAGACTAAGCGAATTTCCATTTGCCTGATTGGATTTACACTAAAATATCTCCTTAAAAATATCACATTTATTCCCTATTTAAATAGAATCAGCTTAACACATACTTAGGTTTGCTGCAACAGGGAGGGTAAAAGTGTTTTTTTTTTGTAAAATGTTAATAGTTTGTAAGAAATAAAAACATTTTCCAAATTTGGGCAAAATATGTTAATAAACAAGCAAACTACAACAGTTTACTTATTCTCCATAAGAATAACATGAGAATTTTAAATTTAAATTTTTTTGGAATTTTCTCCGTAACCATTAGGCGCATTATATACTACGCTTCAATATACTAAATTATTTGTTTTTTTAAGCTCTACAAAATTGTTTGGAAAGAAATTGCAAAATGTTATGTTTTTTGGGTCAAAAATGGGAAAAACCCATTTTTACCCCATAAAAGGCCCCATAAACCCCCGTTCCCATGGTCCGATCATGCTGGTTCGCGAACTCGATCGAATAAACGTAGGTTTACACGTTTGTACCAAATTTCATCAAAATCGGATCATTTTTGCTCGAGTTATCGCGCTAACGGACACACACACATATATATATATATATATATATATATATATATGAATTTGAACGGATGGTGTTTTTGGCCTCTAGGGACCTCAAAACGAAAAAAAAATCGGTCCCGGGTCCAGGTCTTACCATGAGTACTACGGTAATAGTTTATTCCCTATATGGGAAATTCGCTAAAACAGAAATAGGTATCCTAGTTGGGAGAGAATACTATACACATTTGTGTTTAGTCATACACTATTGACAAAATATACAGGGTAGCTTGAACAACAATATTTATTTGAATTAGTTGACAAAGCAGTGCTATCTGGCGAGGAAATCGTAGGAAATATGGTACGTACCACGAAAATTGAAATTAGAAGAGGTTTTAACCTAAATAGGTAATATATTATTTTTGCACTGAATTAAGCTTAAAAATAACTAAAATAATTAGTACTGTACATTGTTAGTCAGATTGGTTCTAAACGCAGTATACTGTCGTCCAAATTATCCTATAAAAGGTAGATCGATTGTTAATGTATCTTAAAAAGTTTACATCTACAGATGTAGTAGCTTGTAAACCGCTAAAAAGTAATGTGTAATTCATATACAGTGTGGACGTATTTGTAACGTTGATTTTTTTTAACAAATTCAATCCTACTGGAACTTTAAGGATACAGGTGCTGTGAAGGGAAAACTTTCCCCTATTAATACATTCATTGCAAATCGTGTTTTGCTGGTAAAATTAAACAAATATAGCCACACACTCAGTGGCAATGGCAGGACTTGTTGATTTTACATTAGGCTTAAGGGTTATAGTCTCATGGATTCAAGGATTAACCAGTAAGATCTAATTGAACTACTTAGAATATTTTGAGTTGACTACCCTACTTCGGAAGAACACCAAATATAAAACCAAAATTAATTTACCAATTGCTGCTATTATAACTCCTATTGTCAATTAAAAGAACGTTTTTATGTGTTGGTTTTTTTTTCTTGACAATGTTTTACAAGCCATGATATATCAAATATTACATTGTTTCAGTTGTAGGTTCTTTGAACTGCTGTGACACACGTGATTTTGTGATCGTAGACAGTCCATAGACCACTTACAAAATTATTGTTACAAATTCCCAACTATTAATCTAAACATATTTTTGACTCTTTTGTTTTACCGTTAATATTTTAAACAAATATAAAAATTGTGATTACATCCACGAGAGGAACACTTAAGTTTACACCAAAATCGGTTTCCAAAACGCCAAAGACATTTGAAACACGAAACCATCAATCTATCATTGAGTTGGGCTTTTAAACGAAAAATCCATATGTCACATCGGCTCTGGGCTAAAGCGGCGGGGATGCATTAGTTCCCCTCTCTAATTTTACAGGACTCGTCAGAAACCCTAACTAAAAAGTTCTCAGCGGGAGGCTGAGCGAGGTTGCCAAGTTTACTCTCCAGAGACTCGCTGGAAACGCATCCCATATCACGTGTGTATCGCACAGAAATGCTCCAGATATCACGTGTGTATCGCACAGAAACGCATCGCATATCACGTGTGTATCGCACAGAAACGCATCGCATATCACGTGTGTATCGCACAGAAATGCTTCAGATATCACGCACTGCGCATTGGATAGCTGAGGCCGCAGAAATTATATGTCATACCTATTGGGGTTATATCTTATCGCACTCCAAACTGAGTAAGGTAGTACATTATCATGTGTAATGTTATCACACTCAACTAACTCATTTTGTCACAGATTGGACTGTAAAATGTTTATATCGATCATAGGAACAATTACTCATATCCAATCGCAAAAGTCACGAAAAAATAGATCATAGATTATTGTGGAACGGATATTAGAATATCACAATTCATCCTGCATTGGACATAAGAATAATATCTCGTATGATCTTGCATTGAACTGAAGTATAATTTATAGTCAGGTAACATCAAATCACATAAATGACGTGTTAAATCTGGAATAGCAAAATACAAGAACTATGCTATCCACCAACAATGATGTGAAAAACAAATCTATCTATACTTATTTAATACGCAAGCAGGTTTTTTGTGACAATTACTCCTCCGAAACTACTGAACCGATTGATTGACATGTTTTCGGTGTCATTGGAAAGAGCGTAAAGTGAAGTTGTGCAGGAAACTTTCTTTTTAGGGAAATAATTAGAGAGTGAGGCCGTGGGGCCCTTTAAAGTTTTGTATTTATCCATATTTTATATCTAACCATGGACATGTTAACCACAATGTTCTCATTTGGTTTTCACCAAGAATCGGTGTTGAAAAACATTTGGAAATATGAAAAACACTCTTCACACTCAAATCACTTAAGGACAAATTGCTATACTTCTACAAATACTGAGGATAAATGTAAGATGTCGAGTAGAATAAATAGAGTGTTCGATACAGCTTACGACACAACCCCCCCCCCCTCACCCCCCACGGGGACCCCCGGGAGTTAAGGATCAGCTTGTCAATTTTGACTGATATGGGCTTAACTGAGAATTTTGACAAAATCCTTCCCCTCAGATCAGTTCCCTCCTAGAAAAAGTCTATAGCAAGATTTTGGATTGTTTAACTATATATTACTACTATTCAATATGTGGACGGACTTGAAAAATCTTTTTGGATATAGTAAACTAAAATGTTTAGTTAAAAATTTGATAAATTAGGTGGTGTTTGTATTTGTATTACGGTATAAAACTTTGTCCCCTAGATGATGTCTCCCAGATTTTAAAAATCTGTCCTCATAACATATATCCAAGTGTGCTGTTAAAGTGTGTGTTTACATGTTAAAATAGGTTTATTACTAAACTAAAACCTCTTACTGTATTAGTAGCTTCGTATTATTTAATTTTATTATAATATAATAAGAAATGAGATTGATAGCTTCTATTGCTTTGGTGAATAACAGATATTTGGTGTACCTTACTTATTTAATTTTGTTTCGACTATTTAATTACAACAATCTTCTCTTATCTGTAGAAACTACTGTTGTTACGTTCCTGCTTAATATGCTTTAGTATGGTAGGAAACATCCATAACATCGTGTGTCTATAAAAACACTTTCACGAACGTTTTAAAAGGTCAACGAACCAATTTCACCTGCCAAAAAAATGATGACGCAAATTCGTTTCAGTTTTTTTACCGGGATAACGACTGCCACATGTATGTGGGTCTAGTGTTCTTCATCCAATTATCTTCAGACAGTTTAATGTTGACGTCTGCGGGCCCCGCCAAACAGCCAACAGCCAGACAACCAACAGCCGAACAACCAACATCCAACAACCAACAAACCAACAAACAAACGGTCAAACAACCAACAGCCAACCAACCAACACATAACAACCGACAGCCAAACAACCAACAAACACCAGCCAAACTACCAACAGCCAGACAACCAACAACCAACAAGCAATCAAGCAACAGCCCAACAACCAACAGCCAACAACCAATTGACGTCATTATTATGTGTAAAGAACGCATACCGGTTGAACAATCGTTCATTTAAACCGTCAGTAGTGTATTTCTACTATTCTATAAATAAGATATTGTAGGGAAAAAGGTTGAAAGGTTAACTGTTGGCTACAATACGTTATTGACTAACTGTTTCCTCTCGCTCAAAATCTTTATTTTCCATGCTTTTAAATGACCAATACGACGTCTCTTATCTCCT
Organism: Macrosteles quadrilineatus; assembly: GCF_028750875.1. NCBI lineage: Eukaryota > Metazoa > Arthropoda > Insecta > Hemiptera > Cicadellidae > Macrosteles > Macrosteles quadrilineatus. The sequence goes on along the minus strand of NW_026542599.1, from coordinate 26,249,780 downwards.
GGCATGTACAAGGAAAATCCACAATCAAGGTTACAAACCTGCTAATGGAAAGCTCAAGTTCGTTGGCCGGTGTGTAGGAAGCAGATGCTCTTTAATTTTGAGGTTATGTCGTCTGCACCTGCGCAAACCACCTGCCTCGTATCGCCCAATCAGCTGTTATCAGGGACTACTTGTGCGCATGACTCGTGCACGACATGGAACTGTCATTTGGTAAATAAAACAAGCAGCCACTTTGGGAATGTCGAGATAAGATAATCGTATAAAATATGAGGTTCCTTCCAAACATATTTGTTGGGTTCTCATTATGCATAATCCCCTCGATCTCTGAATTAATCAAAAGGATGTTTAACCTATCTTGAGTGATCTGTGTACTACTATAGTTGCTAGAGTAAATCATTAGGTGCCTCAGAAACACTATAGTAATGTTATGAGTCAATAAAAGGCAAAACCAAACGATTTCCAATGAGCTAATGCAATGCAAAACTACAAACATAAAACATATCAGTTAATTAATATACATTTTCCGAATTATTGTGTAAGAGTCAAAGACTGGGGTCCATCAATTTTAGAAATCCAGAGAAAACTATTTGTAATATAATACAAACTCAAAACAGAAAAATTGTAAATGCCAAACATGTACTATATAGGTTTCGCTGGAATAAAAACTAGAAAGAATAGAAATCAAAATATTTAGTTTACGTCAACTATGTATATTTAGCATAAAAAATAAGCACACAGCAAAAGAAAACACGTACCAAAACAAACACATGGCAACTATAAAAGCAAACTATGCAAAAAAACTGTTTAGGGGAAGGGGAAGCCAAAATCACCCTTCGGAGTGCAGTCACCCCATACTAAAGCAAAACTCGCACACTAGATAATTTGACCAAAGGAGACTTTACATAAAACTCCATTATCTAATACATTTTAACCAAAGGGTTTCAACAGCTTCATAAGAACGTAACAATTATCCAATGGCGTTGAAAACAAGTGATTAAACGATGAAATTAACGAAGGAACAAACTGGTGTGATAAGCAGTTCGGCGACATAAACTGTATTGATTATATTGGTGAGTCTGAGAAGACTAACACTGTTACATGGAATTTATTGTCTTTATCATCGCCTTTAAGGCCTTGAACGCCTATAAAACCGTTGCTCCTGGCGAGATCGTAAAACGCTTTTACTTTCGCTGCTTCAGCGCAAACATTGCAGAACTTTAGGGCTTCATGGAACATTTTTCCAATATTGTTAGCAAACAGTTGTTGAAAATAGTGAAGTGAAACTATCATTGACTATAAAGTTTCATTCCATAGATTTAAACCTAAAACACTGTTCCCATAGTCCGATCATCCTGAGCGAACTTGTTCAAATAAACGTACAATTTTACCAAATTTCGTAAAGATAAGATATTGTGCTAATAGACACGCGCCCATTCATACTAAAACTTCTTCGTTAATCAATTCATGTGTTTAGTGAATTCAAAAAAACGAAAGATCTGTGTTACTGTTATTGTTATAACAGATCTGATAAAATACGCGGCTATAATTTGTGGCAATAAAGGAAACAACACGGAGCATTTACTAAATAATTACAGACCCAGAAATGTTACCTTCTGCTTCACAGTGGTTATCAGTAATTCTCCGAATTTTAATATTCCTCCATTGATTTAATTTTTTTTCCACTGAAAACAAATGCTGTTATAAATTTATTCATTTCAATTCTGCAGACTGTTTGAGGTTAATGCATTATTAACCTTTTCCGCATGGACGAAAAACTTTGGAAAACTTTGATTTACACAGAAATACAGAAATAATATATGGAAGAAAATAATTTACTTTAACGACAGAGATTTTGTCGATAATGAATAGCTATTGTCGTTTCTTCTTACACAAATTTTCAACCTGGGATTTTAAAGTGTATTACTTTATTAAAAGTTACAGCCATGTACAAACAAGGCTTCATCTTTCTGATTGGAACGGTTTTAGGCAAAGTCCCCATTTTAGTGTTATTCATATATCGTAGTTTCTGATAAATCAATAACACATTTTTAGCCTGTGATTTGTGTAACATCTTTTTTACTAGTTCATTTTCTCGTTCTTCAAAAGGAAATGTGCGGACCCATACAGATACCGTGCTAAACATATGCTACTGCCGTATGTTTGGAGACTCCCCCAGTATTTTGGGAACTATAGTCATTCTACTTACTTACTTACTGGAGTGGCCACTGGTACCCTAATGGTACCAATCATTGGGTACCCTGGTACCCTACTCTCTCTACCATCCCATCTTCCGCACTTCATGAATTTTGTTTTACTGTCATTAATTTGTAAGCCAAATTTTCCTGTTTCTTCTACTAATATTTTAATTATTTCTCTGAGATCATCCTTCTTGTGTGCCATTATGGCTACATCATCTGCAAAAGCTAGTATATTTTATTTTTTTTATTTTTTTTTGTCTTAAGGACACTAGGCACGAGCCTGGGTTTGTTTTTCACATTACTTCAGGCTAGACCTAGGGGTTGCGGCATTATCACTTAGATAAAATCCATTGGTGACTTGGCGGGGATCGAACCCAAGACCAGGGACAGTATATTAAATATAGTCATTCTAAAGAACATTTAATTCATTAGACCTAATTGGATCAGATTATATTTTTACAACAGCGGCACATCAGCGTACCTTGGTGAAAATATCAGTGTTGAGTAAATTAGATAACGACTTTAATACTGGCTCTGATCAACTGGAACCATAAATTATGAGGTCAGTAGGGTCAGTTTCGAACCATCAGTTACTGAATTTTTTCCCAGGATCGAATCTGCTACCTTTTGCTTACTGAGGAAAGTACCATAACTTAGCTACCCAGGTAATTAGGATCTTATAACTAACCAATAGATTATGTTTCTCATATATCAATTATCAATTATCAATCATTAAGATGGGGACGCCACTTAGGTATTTTAGAACCTATAACGTTAGTTTACACCGTTGCACCTCCCCAGCGTTGCAGGCGTTGCAATATGCACCACGGGTGGCGGGGGGAGGGGGGAAATCATGCAAATACCCCCGGAGTGATGACGTAGCATGCAGTTAGAGGGGAGCAGATGTTGGCCACAATGGTACGCTTTTTACCCGACCAGCCCCCGTATACAAATGGGAAGTTTCAATGAGGCAAACATTAAGGGTTTGCTTTTGCAGTGCGGGGTCTTTCACCCCCCGGGCCCTGGGGGCCGAGCATTGCGTCAGGAGTGACACTCTTATCTGATTGAAATCACCATACCAGGTTTGCTTAAAAACCCAAATTTTGCATAACAATTAAATTAATGACCTCCAATTGAAGTTTGTTTACTGTTACTAGAATAAAGTGGCTTTTTGTAAACATTATTGTTTGAAATATATAGCTGGGTACTGAATCGGTTATAGTTGATCAGTTCGTTGGCTCGTAATTAACAGCGGTGTACAGTATGTTCAAGAAAAAGCTATTGACGTTTTGATGCTTTGAGCCTGGACCCGGCTATCCTGGACTATCGAGCTTTTGATAAATGATCCTGGCCGAGGAAACAGCTGGTTTAGCCGGTAACAAAGCTACTGCAGAAAAGGTGTCACTCAATTCTACATCCATCTTTCATTCATGTCTCCCTTTCTCAATAAAATGATCATGAATGATAATCTTTAAATCTCGCAAAAACTATAGAACGAAACGACTGTCGTTTCGTTCGAAACGTGATAAATTGTGCAGTGGAGTATTTTTGGTGTGCCTTGAAAACGGCGAACACAAGAGGAAACTCTTATTCTGGATATGGAAAAGAAAAATTTTATTTTAGTGCAGTATATCTTGTACTGTAAATACTTGTAGATATTTAAAAAATATAAATATATAAATAATGCGAGTAGAATACATAAACCATCCAAATATAATGTGAAAGGTGTTATAAATCCTTTAGATACATAGATAAGATAGAACCCACACAACACCTTGGCCAAACATAAAGGTATCTTTGACATCTCTTCTTGAAGTCTCTCGGGGGGTAATTGGGGTCAGACGGTTCAAAACCGGAGCGTTAAATATTCAAACTTTAAAAGCAAACCTTTTACAGGACCAGTTAGCGGGAATTCTAGTTCAAAGTCTTTTAAAATACCGTCCTTTTCCCTTTCAAAAAACTAGTTTTAATATTGAAGATACTTTGAGACCCATTAAAACATGTTATTTTAGGAAAGTGGAAATTGAAATTAATATTTAACAATTTCAAAAATTCTTTCAAAACCTAAGAGTGTAAATTGTTTACTCTTTAAAACTCCAATATATTTCGTCGTTTTTCTGCAATAAATTATTAGTTAGTTAAAGAACAGGTAAAGGTTTAGTAAAATAGAAAGTTTACAAGACACATATCCGATGGTGAAATGTGCATAGTTTCAACTTGTTTGGTCCAGTATTTCACGATAAACAGTGAGGCAGACTTCATTTCTATAGTTAATAAATCGATGGTTTGGACAGATGTTGAACTAAAAAGGCATATTCTAATCCAGATCTTTTTTAGATTTGGTAGAAGCAACTTCGCATCAAACTCCCTTAGATATTGGCTTTAATTCCACCAAGGTACAAGAGCATGGTTGTTCCTAGGTCAGTAGCATCTTTTAACTTTGAATTTGCTTGTCCAGGAATTTTGCCAAACAATAATGAAACATTTTAGTAGTGGCTATGAAATGCATGAGACATCACTATAAATTTATTATTTCACTACCGACGCACTGATGTACCAGTTCGAAGTATTTATAATTTCGCACACATATCTAGAAATGTTTACCAGTTTATTTTCTCAGTGAAAAATTAAAATAACTTTAAAGTGTAATAGCTTAACTAAAACACCCTAGATTAATCAATACGTATCACATTATCTACCAATACAACTCCCAACTAAAAGCATTCAACTTATTAACTAAGGTAATAACGAAAGAGTCGACAGTGTCACTCGTCGTAAACTACCATTACCACGCTAGTAAACTGGTTTAATTAACATTGTAGCTAAACTTGTGACATAAATTGCTGCGATGCATGCATGGCATTAACATTAACATTGCACTTTGCTCAGGAGTGTCGTGCAATATTGCACGTGCAAATTGCGACTCGCACGATCCGGTCGGTAATGATGCGATTATCTGAAGAATTGTGTATCGATTTGACTTAAATCGATTTCAAAAATGTAATTGTTTCATTCGATGTTTCAGTGATTATTCGTGTAACACAATTTATTTTTTACACAAGATCACGATTGTATTTTTGTTAGGATTGGATTTATTACCTCATCGACACACTAGGGGTTCGAATTGGGGACGAGTAAAGGCATTGAGTGGTAAAGGATGGGGTTTGAATTAACGAGATTGTTTTGTCACTGACCTGAGCTAGTTTTAAGCCAGGATAATCTATCTTAGTCTAATGTGAGAAGACAGCTTTGTTCAGCTTTAAACTATCAAGCAGCATTGAATATACAACGCTATGGTGTTTTATATTCAATGCAAGCAGTCAATGACTTTTCTGTAGGATATGATTACTAGGTGAACAAAATATCCACCTTTACCACACTATAAGAACTCGGCTTCACCCCTATTCAACTAACATCTTAGACATATGATTAACTACTGAATATCTTTCAGCGAATTAGCCATGTAGGAAATAAGATATCACCGTAGGTCTCATGGAGGACCTAGACGCAGGACCACGTTACTTTTTCGTTTTGACATCCACAGTTGCCAAAAAATACGTTTATCCGAATGAGTTTGCAAACCAGCGCGATGGGAATAGGCTTTTATGAGAAGGGGTGTTTCCATACAACCACTATGGAGTAACAATTGGTATTTCCCCCTTTTGTACCTCAAAATATTAAATATCACAGTTTCTTTCCAGATCATTTTGTTGAACTAAAAACAAATAATTTGACGAAGTGTCGTTGTACATCTAATAGTCACGGAAAAACTCTAAAAAAATATTAATTAAAAATTATTACGTTAGTTTTATGATGACTTTTTTAATTTTTTATGGATGGATTTCGATAATACCTATTGTATTACGGTACAGACCAAGCTGTTACCATTTAAATTAAGACCTATTTAATGCATTCCTCGTATAGTAGCAGTAAAACTAAATTTTACTAAATGTTAATTTTGTTGTGAACAAATCCAACATAAGAGAATATTTCACTAGAAATCCAATCTGGAAAATATAAATTCCTTTAGTCTGCAGGAATGTTGATGACTGGGGTTACTGTATTATATTACAGTAACCATTCATCTAACAAAATCTTTACGTCTGTTCATGTCTAGCCACTCAAGTTCTATATTATAATTCAACAACTGTATTGCCATACACATTACACTCCCACTCTTTGTTCTGGACATTTGTATTCTTTGTACTTTATACTGTACTCCGCAGTACATACTCATCTTTGGTTCAAGCTACGGACAGGAATTGAAGATGATTTGCTGCACGCGTCCGACATTTTCGCCAGTTCAGCATTGCGTTTATCCACCGAAGATCACTAGACAAAAATACATCTTGTGAGATTACACTCTATTTACCTTAACACCCAAATAACTTCGAGGAAATTATTTCGTATCGTTACTCTCATTAAGGAATTTCATTAGATACAACGCGGAGACATTCATCGCGTTGACAACGCGGGTGTTTGGAAGACGTACGTAACTCCCGTGAGTTAAAACGTTAGATTCTCGCAATATTCACCGAGTTATGTGATTGCTCCAGCATTAACTCGCACACGCTGTTACAGTCACTCTGTCTCTGACGTGTTTCCTCTAGATTCATTCTCCAGTAATTTTCTCGCTGTGAATTATTTATTCCGCATTCAGAATTGTTTCTAAGGAAAAATCGTTTTAGTATTTTAAGCATTTACAAGATTGACAATCTTTATAACTCTCTCATCTGACGCCTGTAAACAGAAATGTGTGCTTGAGATGTGTTATGCTATATCACACTTTTCCAGAGGTGTTAAGTCTTTACCTGCTATTATTTCGAGATAACATTTTTGTATGTAATACGTCAATTGTAAAGTTTTGGCCAGTTTACTGTCTATTCAAATCACTTCAATCAAATACTGGTGAACAATAAAAATTTTACAACTTTTAAACCAATTCAACGAAAAACTACGGAATAAAACTGGTTAACAATTAATTTTCCCTTCAGTTACCTGACAAAGTGGGCTTCCTTGCACTAATTATAGCACGCAAAGTAGCTAATTGCTGCATTTACTAACTTTTACCACACTCATTTTTTCGCCGTACTCCAGTATTGCAACAAAAACAACATAAAACAGTGTTTTATTAGGAAAGTAATATGAGTACGCTTAAAAATAAGTTAGCAACCCTTAATTATACTACGACTACGGTCTACGATCAGCTGGTGCAGCGTTTCCCATTTCGTTCAACGCTTGGATTTAACCATATTTAACTTAACCTAAAAACGTGTTGGATAGTGTTTGAAACACTAATTAATTTATATGTTTTATAGTAGCTGCAGGAAAAATATAGTGCTACTTTTCTCACTATTTACACGAATAACTATAACCAAAAATAAAATGAAGTATTGACCAACAAACACAATTCAATGACAAGGTTAGTCTAGGCTAACAAGATAAAAACCAATTTAACATTATATTTGAATTTTACATCATTTATGCGGTTTGCGAATGCTTCTTTCATGTCCACAACACAAAAGATTCAATGCACGGTCCCAAAGTTACTTTAGCCTGCTAATATAAAGGGTTCCTAGAACTCACATTATTCCTTTTTGTCCCTAAAGGTATTGTTGTCCGGGGTTTAACACTTCAAAGACATTTCTATACATGTCTTCGTGGTAGATCCTTTTGCGGGACTGAAAATCTTTTCTCAGTATTTCAAGAAATGCAGATATTGAGAGGAATTTCAGTCGATAATTATGAGCGATTTGGGACAAATATTGTATCATTATGCTTTTGAAAAACTGCATTTATAATATATTAATAATTTCGCATATATTTCATGGCATTTATCATAGTATTTGTGTAAGTAACAACGGTTTTGCGATAGACAAATTAGTATAATAATTTGTTATTAGGATAGATTATGTTATTCCTCCCACAACATGTGATACCATTGAATGACAATTTTATTAAATTCACGTAACTACAAAGGTTTAGTTTAAATACTACCATTTTGTTGGTTTATATATTTTTTACCAGTACAATAAGTAGTAATAAAGATCCATTCCCGGTGTGAGCTGTTATGAAACATATCGTAAGTAACAAAACACTATCTTATTTATTAGTTAAATTTGGTTTACTAACTTGCTCCTACAAGTGCTCAAATAAATCATATTTTATCATCTTCCCAACCATAAATTGCAAATTTTGAAATTGAGTGATAAAAGCTAAACACAAAAATAATGCGTAGGTTTAATTATTTTTGCATTCTATATTACTTACCATGGCAGTGTATTAAAAACCCCTCCCCGAGAGTAAATTGGTCTAGGAGCCTTAATGCAAAAACACGAGCTTGAAATCCCCAAATCCTGGAGAGGTCCTATTACGCCCCCCGGGGCAGCCGCGGCGCCCGTAATCACTTATTTATCCGGGACGGGGGAAGGTTCGTTAGAGGGATTTTCGAAAAACACGAACAGCGGCGCTCTGCGGGACATTGTGATTATGCGTGCAACCACAGACCGACTCACGCACAACCTGTAATTGTCACTGGAGTGTTACACAGCCGTGTCAGGTGTGCGGTGTAGGATATAGGGCAGATAAAACACGTAAAACTCTCAAAATGACACAGTACAACACGTTATATTGAAAAAATGTCACAGTAAAACACGTCACAACAATAAATGTCACAGTAAAACACGTAATATTGACAAAATGACACAGTAAAACAAGAAAAATTAACAAAATGTTACAGCACAACACGTCACAATGACTAAATGTCACAGTACAACACGTATAATTAACAAAATGTCACAGTACAACACGAAAAGTTAACAAAATGTCACAGTATGACATGTCACATTGACTAAATGTCACAGTACAACACGTCACATTGACTAAATGTCACAATAAAAAACGTCACAACGATAAATGTCACAGTACAACACGTCATATTAACAAAATGCCACAGTGCATCACGTAAAATTAACAAAATGTCACAGTACAACAATTCATATTGACAAAATGTCACAGTAAAACACGCCACAATGAAGAAATGTCATATTACAACACAGCAAATTGACGAAATGTCACAGTACAACACGCCACAATGAAGAAATGTCATATTACAACACGGCACATTGACGAAATGTCACAGTACAACACGCCACAATGAAGAAATGTCATATTACAACACGGCACAATGACGAAATGTAACAATATAACACGTGACATTAACAAAATGTCATTAACAAAGATTAAAGACGTTTTCACCACACTATGATGTTTTTGGCTGTATTACATACGTTAATTGGTGGCTGAAAGTTGCGTTTTGCTGGCCATGCCAGCTGTCATCGTAATTTGGGGACCGAGCAGGTTTTTACAGGCCGGGGCCGCAAAATCAGCTGTCCGCTTACTTAAAACATGAATGCATTTTAAATACACAATCAAAATCCATAGCATTGCAATAGAATTGTGTTATTGTCACCGTTGCCTAGAAACTATTTATTTTTATTTTTGCTGATTCCTCAAATTATTTCTTCACATAACCTTAAAGTTGTAGTTGTGTTGACTATCAGTGTGCATTATTATGGTGGTGAATAGTGGTAATAGAGTATAGTGTGGTGAAAAATAGCGTTCGTACCACGGACCGAAATGGTTTTGCAGCTCTCGATCGATTTAAGTTCTCGACTTCGTCTCGAACTTAAAAACTATCTCGAGCCGGCAAAACCTCATTTTCGGCCCTAGGTACGAAATATACTATTTAACATCACGTATAACATAAAAAACATGATTCTTAAATAAAAATGTTTGCTTTAATTTTAAATCTTACCAAGAAAACGTGTTTCTGTAATGAACTCTTGTTCCATGACACTTTTTCTATCCATGACTAATTACTGTTATTTATTTTTGGTAAGAAAAAAGTGATTTTCTACAATATTTTGCAATACTCTAGTAATGAAAGACTGTTTTCACATGACATTTTTTACCAATTTGAAATCCAACAAGTGAAATGGTCACGTAATATACTGTGTATCGTCCAATCTAATACTGCTGAAGTCATGACATGGTCAGGTCATTTCCGTGTTGTTAATTTGGCAGTTCTGAGTCAGGTGTGACTCATGGCAGATGTTTGTTCACCAAGAAAGCGGAAAAGTCCCAAATCTGCACGGAGCAATTTTGATTTGCATAATGGCGACGATGGGCCGCTCTGTTTGCAAGAGAATGGCCAGTTACCAATGACTAACTATCCTAAATAGGTGCGTTGTAGTTTTCCTTTGTCGCGTTCCATTGACCTGTTACTCATTTGAAGACGAAGCTGTTTGTCAATTTTTTTAACGGCCCATGCTAGAAAAACTAAACTCTGCACACCTTTATGGCATGTTATGAAGTACTTTTTGGGCATAACCACCACTTTGGTGTACGTTCCCAAAATGGGAGATTTCGGTGGAAACCCAAAATCTCCATACCATACGGAGTTTATTTATGATTTCAAAATTCACACTTCATAAATGTTTTAAATTAAACTCTACCATTTTGAAAACTACCTCATATGCATTCTAAATAACTTTCCCAGATTTATAACTTCTGAATGTTCACAAAATTCATGATTACGACTTTCTAGACCTAGATTATTCAAATCCAACCACTCCCCTACCAATTGATAAAAAGTACCTAAAATCTGCAATGTGGGATTTACAGGTACAATATGTGTACACATAACTACCTCTATGGTTTACTACGTTCATGATTTCAATCTTCACACTTCCTACATGTTCAGAAACCTACTTCAACTTCTGCCAATCTCTCCAAACTACCTCCATAACGTTCTCCGACGTTTGCTTTCCCACTGGAGTTTACAGTTTGGAAACATTTTGTAACCCGGCGACCGTTGCTTGCCGTCTCTTGTCCGAATTTAAAACACCGTGAATGCACATCAAGCCGAGCGTAGCGACCCTTCCCAGGCATTAATATCCTCTCCTTAATTTCATCACCGGAACGTACATCACTCAATCAAGCTGTGAACGAACCGGTTGACCGGGTCTAGCGATCCATTGGCGAATCATACGTCAGATCTGGTGGGGTTCCTTATGAGATTAGACCCGCTACCGACCGCCGAGGGATAACAGGGAAGAAAGATCTCCAAGGCGTAAATATATAATGAGCTCGGCTCTGCTAAAAACCGCCAAGAGTTTGTGTCGAACACATTAGCTCATTTGAGACTTGAAGTATATTGTGTGATGTTTTTACGTTGTACCTGGGATTCTGTAGCAAAACTTAACAATGACAATTTATCACGCAATGTTGCACAAAAATGTATGTTACTAAAGTAATATTATTCTACTAATATTTCAAAATCACTCTAGTTTACTGCGCTGATCTAAAATTTATAACTTATTTCATCAGGATAACTTCTTATTGTATTACTAGGGGAAAAGTATAAAAGTACGCCGTATAAAAGTTTGCAGCACTATTTAACGCTAAAAATAACCATAGCTTGAGACGACTTATAAACGTACACGTTCTTAGTGCACATCGACAATAAAAGTATATTATTGCCTGATACCATCGAATCGAGATTTTTAAACTTATTTAGCATTTCACCTTCATTCAACTAAGGAACTATTTTCTTTTTTGTAGTAAATTTCTTACTTTGTACACACGTATTTTTTGTGTAAACCGAACCAAAGTCGGCCGACCATTCTCTGGTGAAAACTGTGATTCCCGAATTCGTCAGGTGGAGAGACGGAAGTCGTGGAGATCTCGAACAAATCTTCTCTAATCGAAAAAGCGAGAATCGTGGCCGGTCACGATCTGAGATGGAAATGCCGTGTTCTGTCGGACATTATGTAAAGTGCGGCCACTGCGCCTGCGCTACGTCCGTCAACTGACAGCTGCGCCGTGCGTCTCACGGCCTGCGTTGTGCAACCACTCTCACTGGAGAAATGCTTTCTGGAAATGAGGAACGGTTTCGATAACTTTGTGCTAAAGAATTGATATCACTGGATGAATTATATTGCACGAGATTGCGACGTAGAACGACTTGATCGATTACATCCATTACTGATGAGATGACCCTGTTACAGCGTCCAAGAGTTCCTAACATGTGTTCAAAGCTCCAATATGTAAATATTTTAAATATTAGAGTTAGTGATTTTTTGACTTGGCAAATCCGAAATGTACTATTGTTAATTTGGCCCAATAAAAGACTTGATCCTTATCTATTGAAGGTTAAAAAAGTGGTTTCGCACCCCGGGAAGAGGGTTCCAAAAAAGTGGTTACGACAACGGGAAGAATTGTCTTCTTGCTGTAGCTGTAGAGTAGAATGTACCCACAGGAAACTCCAGGATTCTCTGGATAAATTATTGCTAGGGGTGGTAATAGGAGCATTCTTTATCAATGCGTCGAAGAGATAATCTGTAGGTATTGAGGGTTTTCTGGGGTAATTTGTTTAGTGATTTTTGACAATAGGAATAATTATTTCTGCAGTAGTGTGTTGAATTATTCCGGTTGATTTATTCCGGTGTTGAATTAAAAATAACCATTGAAAACCCTAACCGTTGAAATACCTCATGCAAGTGTAAAAAATTCAAATTCAACGTAACTCTAAATAAAAAAATATATATACTTAATTATATTTTCAAGATGTAACATTATAGTCGGCACTTGCAACAATCAATTTAATTAAATCCCTAAATCAGTAGGCAAAGTCTATTAACCATTTAATCAACTCGCTCCAACATAGTTTCCCATTATCGCCATCATTCGCAGCAAAACCATAAAACCATAAACCCCATAACTAATCAAAACGTTTACCGCCCCGGCGTAGGAAGCGAGGTAATTAATCAGTAATAAAACCGGAAGTGAGCTATCATAAATCAGCGGGGCTGACGCAATAAAATATAACTGATCTGAAGTTGACGAGTGCTGACGCTCGGAATGTTCATTCAGCGTTCAGCGCTCAACGTTCATAGTTCGTGCGCCACTCTGTTTACAATTTATAGGTCATAACTCCACGTTATGGGGCTCAACTTTTGATTGCAGATTACCTCTTGTTCCTCGTTATTTTTTTATATTTGTAGATAATTACTTTTCTGTTTTAGTGTGGTTTTGGGAATCGAATTATTTTGGTAGTTATTATGGTTGCGGCGTTCCTTTTAGTTTTGTTTTAGTGAGTTTTAAATTCACGATGATTGTATGCTGTCATTGAGTATAGGATGAGTAATTTTTGGAAGGGTTGATATTCGTTGGGGTAGGTTAGGTAAATCTTTGTTAGGATAGGTTAGTAAGGTTGGTTTTGGTTTGTTTGATTAAAAAGTCAGAGTTACTTCTAAAATACAAGGATCTTAAAAAAATACATACCCCTGTAGATTTGAGGCAAATTTATTTGATAATATACAAATGGAGAACCTGGTCATTTCATCACCATAATTATAAAGGCTTTTTGTTCCATTTATTGATTTAAAAAAAAATTGTAAATATAGTTTGTGATTTGAAATTGTAACTTAAAAGAGTTAAGATATGTTGTATTGTTGTTAGCTTTACAATCAGTTTGATAATTTTGGGCTTAGTCAAAAATATATTCTAAAATGAAGAATACCTGCTTTTCCTACTTAGAGCTACCTCAATACAGTTTTCTATGTTAATAATCTGGTTAGACGAGTTAAGACTAGTTTAGGTTGGTTCAAGTGTTCGTTATGGTGCTATGACTGTGTCTCATCTCCATTCAAAAGCATTAAACTACAAATTCATAGTTAGTAGCCTTATAAAACAACGTTGTACTTTGAATCTAAAAGCTATAGAAATAACTACAAGTGGTCAAGGGATGAAGTAAGCATTCTGACTAATATTTCCTATTGAAGATTCCTTACACAGAACGTAGTAGATCATTTGAGAATATTTTCAACCAAAGCAAATATAATTTATCAAATCGCTTGAACGTGTACGCGCAACCGATATAAATGTCAAAATAATCTTCACTTTTTAAAATGCAAATTACTTTCTCTTGAATTCCTTTTTGATACGAATACAAAATTACCTAATTTGTTACCATACTTCTACAGTAAGTTTATTCCAACCATATTTGCTATAAAAATTTGATAATATACCCTGAAAAACAAATTAAAGCAAAAATGTATATTTTTAACATTAAAAAAAAATATTCATAATGGTTGTCAGCTTGAATATATTTTTCAACAATTTCCAATCTCCGTTCCCAACCTCCCACTAGGACAAGATGCAAAAACCAGTTCAATTGACCGTGTACATTCAGCTAGAGTACGGACCTCCCCTGTTCTGTTATGTAAAGGGTTGAGGGGTTGCTGTCAACAGCATGGAGAGAGGGGGATGACAGCACGTCAACGCTGTATGACAGCACAATGATACACAATAAGGCCAACCAACGTACAGCAAGTTCAATCACATAATTACAATATCAACTGAAAAAGTCCCTGGGATGTTCTGAAGGGTGGCGTTGCGGTCGCGTTCGTATGAGGCTCTTGTGAAACTGGTTGTAATAATTGTTGCTATTGTGCCATTTGTGCGTCTTGGCATTCTATTGGTTGGGTGAGGAACGTGTATCATCCATTTGTCTCGCAATCAATTATTCTATTTTTCAAAGCCTTTGAAATAAAATCTATCGTATAAACAACTAGTATTACCAATGTTTGTACACATTTTTTAGATTGTACTCATAGTCATACTTATTCGAGGACGGTAAAATGTTTATTTCAAAATTGGGAGACAAAAATTGCTTATTGCTTTTTGGATAACTTTGCGAAAAAATATCTTTCATTTACAACAGCATCTTGCACGCACTATTTAATTTATTATCAAACATTTCTATTCAAGTAGAAATTAAACAGTGCTAGATGTACACTATAATATGTTTATTTATTTTTGTGGCTAACCATAAAAATCAATTCGATTTTATACTCTCATTTGAATGGTGCATAACAATTAAATGCTTGCACGTTGTATGTCTAAATAGCTTTGATATATCGCAATACATATGGAATTGAAATGATAGAGCCTCTTTATTCAAGCAAACTCCAGACGTCATGGCCCTTCCATACAGTTAACCTATGTACAAATGTTATTTGCTATGTGTGTAACTTTTTATAATTTTACTGTAGCCTTGAAGTAGTGGATTTCACTTTTCATAGCCCACTACTTAAGAAGACTCACACGTTTTCATTCCAAGCCTTAGTTTCTATTATAATTCCAGTCCCCATGAACTTATTCCATCAATACTGGGTAAAAATACTAATAAAATTTACTCTGTCATATATTTTACAAATTATTGGATAGTACACGATCAAATTCCTACACACTAATTTGGATTATCTAAAAACAAATCAATCTCGACTGAAATGAAAGACGTAGCTAAAATAAAATTCAATTTCAAATTAGAAATTCAAAACTACCTCTCAGATTTAAAAAGTTCAAAAAGATACCAGGCTGTTCTTAGCCCACTTTGTTTATTATCATGGACTTTGTTCCGTTACTTTAAGACCCTGGAGATGACAAATATCATTCCCGCCAAGTTTTCAACCTCTCTTCCTAATAAGATAAACTTTTCAATTCCGTCCCTCACTGGACTAAGTTTAGGTCTTCCATCTTCGGTAATTTTCTAGATATTTTCTCGGAAAACAAATCGTAACTCTGTACTCAAAGGGTTTTTTTTTGTTTTAGTCAAAAGTAAAACCTTCGTTATGATGAAAACCATTCACTATCAATTTGCATGTTCTGTTAATCTAGTAGGCTTATCTGTGCTTTGCAATAGTGTTTGGACGTAGCAATAAATTAAACTACTGGTGGCGAAAGTGGCATTTTCTGTTGCACACAGGAATACCAAATCTTATGTGCGAGGTAAAGCCGAGGTAGTGAGATTTATTTTCACAAAACGGAAATAATTGGAACAAGTGCCGAAAAATCACTTTCGGTGCAAGTTATAAGCGGTACTTTTCAAATTGATAAAAATATATTAAATATGAAATATTTAGAACATAGCGAACTTGACATCCCTATGTAGAAATACTCACATGGACAATAACAAACATCAGTGTAATAAAAAAATATTACATTTCTTTGTTAACGCTATTAAAAAAAATTCTTAAGGTAGCCTAAGAAAAGTAACGAATTGAAGTTAAAGTTCAAAGTTATTTTACTGTAAACACACACTAGAAGCTAAAAACACAGAAAAGCTAGCTTATGCCTATTCTAAATCACACGTGTGTTGTTAAACAGGCAAAACAGCTGATTCAATAATAGAAGTAAATTGTAAACTAACACTACAAAGATGCCAAATGGAGAACTGGTTGAGAGCAAGGGAACATCAGCTGATCGATGACAAAAATGTTCTATGATATCAGCTGTTATCGAAAATAGCAACTTTTTGAGTGAAGAAGCGAGTTCAATTCACAGCCTGTTTTGATATTAATAGAATATTACGTATTTTCATCATTAAATATAAAAAAAACTTTAAATATAAGTAAACTTTTTGTTGAATATCATTAATTGACAACCAACAAATTACATCTAGAAACAATCTCGCGAAAATCGAACCAACGACCTCCATGTAATGAGAAGGCGAGCAACCACTAAAGCTACCTAGATTTTCTAAGTAATAAAAGTAAGTACAATATAAGTACTGCACCTTAAATAATATAATCTTTAAAAGTTAAAACCACTCATTGACAATAAAAACCATAACCAATATTGACCAGATTCGCCGTGTAACGCTCCTGCCAAGTACGTTTGGCAATAAGTCATATCTTTGTATTCCACTAAATCTTGAAGCTGTAAATCTCATGAGTTTTTGACTCCAGATCGGAAAAAGGTTGATTTGTAGTTGCATGAAAAAGTAAAAGGCCCTGTGTAATATTCCACAGTCCGGGATCTCGATTTATCGTCCTTCCCCCAATTCTCTGCTTTATAGTTTAAACGAATAATACTACGTCATTTTTATTTCAAGCATCCATATCAAAGATTGTGCTGTTTGTATCGTGGGATTTATGTTAGAGAGAATCTATGCTAAGTGTATTTCATTAGTTATTTGTTTTCTGACTTTGTTACCAGCTATATACCATTTGTAATATATATGGTACCAGGTTCCAACTACTGTATGCGCAATTTATATGACACCAGGCTCCAACTATGCGTAATTTATATGGTACCAGGTTCCAACTACTGTATGTGCAATTATATGGTACCAGCTACCAATTATTTGTAATATATATGATACCAGGTTCCAACTACTGTACGTGCTGTACGTGCAATTTATATGGCACCAGTTTCCAGCTTTGTGTAATTTATATGGTACTAGCTGCCAACTATATGTAATTTATATGATACCAGGTTCCAACTACTGTATGTGCAATTTATATGGTACCAGTTTCCAACCATGTGTAATTATGGTACTAGCTGCCAACTATTTGTAATTTATATGGCACCAGCTACCAACTATGTGTAATTCATGTGGTACCAGCTACCAACTATGTGTAATTTATATGGTACCAGATACCAACTATTTGTAATTTAAGGTACCAGCTACCAACCATTTGTAATATACGAGAGGTCGTCCAGTGGTCGAAACTCGACTAAAAATATGTAATGTACTCACTTTTCTATTTTCACCCCACGCTGTAAATAAAACATGTGATTGGAGTTTCTTCCATTTGTTTTGATTTTCTGTTAATATTTCGTTGTTATTTCGTCACCAGCATGGCAACGCATAAGATCCATGTAAATTTTTTCAAAATTTTAAACTCATTTTTTGTGCTTATCTTTGAGCCTATTTAAATTTATAAAGGGATTCTGCACACCTACAGGGAAATTGCTTTCTAACGGTATGCACAGATTTACCCCACGATGCACTCAAGCTGAGAAAAAAGGTTTTAAAGAAACACGCTTGCCTATTAATATATAGATAGATAGATATGGTACCAGGTTCCAACTATGTGTAATTTATATGGTACCATGTTCCAACTATTTGTAATTTATATGGCACTAGCTGCCAACTATTTGCAATTTATATGATACCATTTACCAACTTTATACTACTTTAATTTATAGTTTTTCTTGTCGTATGATTTTGCATTGGTGCAACTGTGTCGCTGTAAACGTTTGATATAATATATATTATAAAACAATGGATTGCACTCTATGGATTATAGAAACTCAGGTCTTAGACTAATTTTCATATATTTTTAAACCTCTTTTCACCCTGTCATATAAATTTTTTGACCTAATGATAAACAATAATATAACGTAACCAATATCGTTCTTAAGTGCACATAATCCTTGGTAACACTAAACCTGGTCTGAATAAAATTCCTAATATGAGACGAGGGCAACCTTTTCACCAATGATAATTGAAATTTCTAATCAGGAAGCCTTGGATCTATTCAACCCCTGATACTTTCCAATGTCTAATCTCTGGTGAAAAAAGTCTGAAAGGAAATCTCTCAAATTGAGATGGAAGCGGATAAAGGGGGTGAATCCATTACTGATTCTGTACTCGTGTAGTGAAATATTAATGGGGGCAGATTGTGAATATGAGTGAAAAATAGTGCGTATTGCGCAATAGTGTGGAGTAAGCTTGGTAATCGAGTAGGGGACTCACCCCCCCTCCCCCCCGGCAGTGTAAATGTCCCCTGTAAATTAACAGACGTGCATCCGGAGCAGGACCAACCCTTCTTGTTTACAATAGAACGACATTTCACACCCGGCCGCAGCTGTACGGAACGATTCTTTGGCTTTATCAATTTCATAACGCATTTTGTTACCCAAACTTTATGAAATCTGAAGTTGTCATAGCTAAAAAAAAGTGGGGGAAAATGTATGTCTAGGAAAAATTGAAATATTGGGGGGTTTTTAACATGTAGGATTTACAGTAACGAGAAAACTACGGGAAAAAAACTTTAGGGGTTATCTGTATTTTTTTTTAAACATCTTGATGTCATTTTTTGGTGTACCTTATGAGTGTCTCGGGTGATATTTATCTACACCTTTAGGTGCCACTTTTAAAATTAAAATTTGGTGTTTACATAATAGTATATTTCATCACAAGGAGCGAAAGTGGCTCTTTTTTACCGCAATCTCCGTTTGATGAACAACTATTTTAATCATACTGTGGGAATAATCTTCTAATCTTTACAAAATTAGACCACTTAAGGTTTATACAAAGTTGCCATCAATGTTTACATTTATGTTGTTTACAAACATAACTTAAAATATCGTGTGTTTGTGATTAGTAGCGTTTTCATAATGTGTGTTTCAAAATGTAAACAACATTTGTGCCATAAACAAATTTTGAAGTTAGCAACCGAAACATTTACCATACGTTTATTCTGATCCATGTTTGAAGTTAACCTAAAACGATGATTTTGTGGACGAAATAGAGAACTAAAAGCGGCTGTTTTCAGGACAGTATGATGAAAACTAGTATTTTAACATGTTAGCCCATCGATAATAACCACTCAGACTTGCTATGTGAGACTGTAATAAAAACATATTATTTTATATATAAAAGGTTTGATGTATAAAAAGTCAACATAATTTAATGAAGATTGCAAATCTAGATGTCCAAATTTCAGGTATCGACACCACAATTTGAGTCAAATAAAACCAGGCTATAACCAATTGCGCAATATCTAAGAATGAATACAATCGAAATTCAACACATCAACACTCCACCAATCCCATAATTATAACTGCATTTGATTTTGCAATCATTTACTAATGGTAAACATTTTAAATGAATTTTTTAAGTCATATTTTTAAACGTATGTTCTGTATAGTAAGCTAGATACAATTACAAGGTTTATCACTGGGTTAAATGTCCGTGTTATGAAAGTAAAAGCTACCTAGTAAATTAAAGAGGCCTCTAAAGATATTTTAATACCGGCGGATGCAAGTCGTGGCACAAATGTAGGCACTAAATTAGCTGTGACGGCGCCTACAACAGGGGCGCAACCCCATCCTGCACCGCCCTCTACTGTCTGTGTGACTGAACAGCGCCACAACACGGCTACACCATGGAACTGAAACATAACAACGTCAAAACACTGTTACACCGTGAAACTGGAACATAAGAACGCCACAACATTGTTACATCATGAAACTGAAACATAACAACGCCACAACACTGTTAAACCGTGAAACTGAAACATAACAACGCCACAACACTGTTAAACCGTGAAACTGAAACATAATAGCGCCACAACGTTGTTACACCATGGAACTGAAACATAACACCGCCACAACACTGTTAAACCATGAAACTGAAACATAACAACGCCACAACACTGTTACATCATGAAACTGAAACATAACAACGCCACAACACTGTTAAACCATGAAACTGAAACATAACAACGCCACAACACTGTTAAACCATGAAACTGAAACATAACAGCGCCACAACACTGTTACATCATGAAACTGAAACATAACAACGCTACAACACTGTTACACCTTGAAACTGAAACATAACCACGCCACAACACTGTTAAACCATGAAACTGAAACATAACAGCGCCACAACACTGTTACATCATGAAACTGAAACATAACAACGCTACAACACTGTTACACCTTGAAACTGAAACATAACAACGCCACAATGCTGTTACACCATGGAACTGAAAGATAACAACGCCAAAACACTTTTACACCATGAAACTGAAACATAACAGCGCCAGAACACTGTTACACCATGGAACTGAAACATAACAACGCCAAAACACTGTTACACCGTGAAACTGAAAGATAACAACGCCACAACACTGTTACACCATGAAACTGAAACATAACCACGCCACAACACTGTCACAACATGAAACTGAAACATAACAACGCCACAACACTGCTACAACATGAAACTGAAACATAACAACACCACATTACTGTTACAACATGAAACTGAAACATAACAACGCCACAACACTGTTACAACATGAAACTGAAACATAACAACGCCACATTACTGTTACAACATGAAACTGAAACATAACAACACCACATTACTGTTACAACATGAAACTGAAACATAACAACGCCACAACACTGTTACAACATGAAACTGAAACATAACAACGCCAAAACACTTTTACACCATTAAACTAAAACATACCAACGCCACATTACTGTTACACCGTGAAACTGAAACATAACAACGCCACAACACTGTTACACCATGGAACTGAAACATAACAACGCCAAAACGCTTTTACACCATGAAACTGAAACATAACAACGCCACATTACTCTTACACCATGGAACTGAAACATAACAACGTCACAACACTGTTACACCATGGAACTGAAACATAACAACGCCAAAACGCTTTTACACCATGAAACTGAAACATAACAACGCCACATTACTGTTACACCGTGGAACTGAAACATACAACGCCACAATGCTGTTACACCATGAAACTGAAACATAACCACGCCACAACACTGTTACAACATGAATCTGAAACATAACAACGCCACAACACTGTTACACCATGAAACTGAAACATAACCACGCCACAACACTGTTACACCATGAAACTGAAACATAACAACGCCACAACACTGTTAAACCGTGAAACTGAAACATAATAGCGCCACAACGTTGTTACACCATGGAACTGAAACATAACACCGCCACAACACTGTTAAACCATGAAACTGAAACATAACAACGCCACAACACTGTTACATCATGAAACTGAAACATAACAACGCCACAACACTGTTAAACCATGAAACTGAAACATAACAACGCCACAACACTGTTAAACCATGAAACTGAAACATAACAGCGCCACAACACTGTTACATCATGAAACTGAAACATAACAACGCTACAACACTGTTACACCTTGAAACTGAAACATAACCACGCCACAACACTGTTAAACCATGAAACTGAAACATAACAGCGCCACAACACTGTTACATCATGAAACTGAAACATAACAACGCCACAATGCTGTTACACCATGGAACTGAAAGATAACAACGCCAAAACACTTTTACACCATGAAACTGAAACATAACAGCGCCAGAACACTGTTACACCATGGAACTGAAACATAACAACGCCAAAACACTGTTACACCGTGAAACTGAAAGATAACAACGCCACAACACTGTTACACCATGAAACTGAAACATAACCACGCCACAACACTGTCACAACATGAAACTGAAACATAACAACGCCACAACACTGCTACAACATGAAACTGAAACATAACAACACCACATTACTGTTACAACATGAAACTGAAACATAACAACGCCACAACACTGTTACAACATGAAACTGAAACATAACAACGCCACATTACTGTTACAACATGAAACTGAAACATAACAACACCACATTACTGTTACAACATGAAACTGAAACATAACAACGCCACAACACTGTTACAACATGAAACTGAAACATAACAACGCCAAAACACTTTTACACCATTAAACTAAAACATACCAACGCCACATTACTGTTACACCGTGAAACTGAAACATAACAACGCCACAACACTGTTACACCATGGAACTGAAACATAACAACGCCAAAACGCTTTTACACCATGAAACTGAAACATAACAACGCCACATTACTCTTACACCATGGAACTGAAACATAACAACGTCACAACACTGTTACACCATGGAACTGAAACATAACAACGCCAAAACGCTTTTACACCATGAAACTGAAACATAACAACGCCACATTACTGTTACACCGTGGAACTGAAACATACAACGCCACAATGCTGTTACACCATGAAACTGAAACATAACCACGCCACAACACTGTTACAACATGAATCTGAAACATAACAACGCCACAACACTGTTACACCATGAAACTGAAACATAACCACGCCACAACACTGTTACACCATGAAACTGAAACATAATAGCACCACAACACTGTTACACCATGAAACTGAAACATAACCACGCCAAAACACTGTTACACCATGAAACTGAAACATAACCACGCCAGAACACTGTTACACCTTGAAACTGTGTAGTACAACGCTAAAAAACAGTCACACCACGAAACCGAATCATAAAAATAAGCCACACCACTGTTACACTACGAAACGGAAACTTTAAAACATCATGAAATAGTAACTGTGACATGACAACACCACGAAATGATGACATTTAATTACAGTTCGGAGTTAGATAGTTACATTACCGGGTCACGGACCATTCCCTTAAAAATAACATTGAAACATACAAAACTCCAAAAATAACACAAATACAAATGAGAGGAGACAATTCATAACCCGTTACCGTACTAGATTCCGTACTCCGATGACAAGTTGGTTTTCAAAAAATATGTACAGTTAAAATTTCATGGACTATTTGGTACCTCAATTCTGTCTGAACACTTTCGACCACTGCAACCAACCCGACACCTCCTCATGCTCATTTGAGTTATGACCCGGACTCGGACCGACGAGTTTTTCTCCAATTTTGGCGTTTACAGCCGCGGTTTACAGCCAAGTGGGCTCGCGGTCGTTACGTGCGAACGAGGTTCGAAACTGCAAAAGATTCATCTTTGGAGGGTTTTACAGCAGAAGTTTATCGGGTGTAAATCTCTTCATCTGAACCAGCTTATGACGGAATATTTGCCACTAATGGCCAATAAAGGAGGTTTGAGAAAGTAAGTGTGGTTTTCAATAAGTATGGAGATTGAAGGTTTAAACATTGGTTTACTGTTTGTGTAATTTACATGTTGATTTCCCCAATGTAATGACTTTCCTGTTCTGCTTTGGATTGTTACTTTTGCTGAGTGCTAACAATTTGAATTGCAATCTTTATAGAAAATTGTGTTACATTCACAATTAGATTATTTAACTCAGCCTTTAATAATCTTTCCAGTCTGCCGTCTTATAAACCTTAAACAGTTTAATTAATTTGTAAACACAAATTGCTGAATTCTCTTTGTAACATTATCTGGTCGGGAGGGTCTGAACAGCCTCAGGTAGGGAAACACTCCGGTAGTTTGTACAGTAACTACATCTTGTTAATTATTCTCCAATCATCCTTCCAATGAACTCTGTAAAGTAATCAGGAATATAATTAATTCTATTAGTAGTTGGTCTGTATTTTATTTCAGCATTTGCTAGTTTACTAGATAATTAAATACAATTGTGTGAACTCTTTGCAGTTTTTAATAAATAAAACCCATCAATATTGTGATATTTCTTTTATTAATCCGATTAATTAAATTGATTAAACTGTTTTTAAGCTTAAGTCTTATAAATCATGTAGTTATTTTATAATTACAAAGCTTTTGAGGTAGGAATAACTATTATATTTTCATAGGTAAGGATGCAATAAATTTTAAACCGTATTTTACAGCGCTGAGGGTTGCACTATTTTGTTTAGAATTAACCAGCTTTTTAAATCGGATTTTCCATTTTTTTTTTATGTTAAGTTAATAGCTTTTGAACCGTAATTTGCACAGCAATGGAAGTAGTGACATTTTGTTGAATATAAAGGACTATAACATATTAAATCTTTATAAAAATTGTTTAGGCCATAATTTTATGGATTTATATGGGGAAATCATCATTAAAAATAAACATTTATAAAAATAACAAACGCCCTGGAGGGACCATGGATTAGATTACATACCAAATTTCATAAAAATCGGATCACATAATGTGGTCTCTAGCTCTGTAGTTATACAAACATACAGACACGTTGAAAACCATTTTTGGGTTTCAGGGGGGCCCAAAACGGAAATATTCACTCAAAACTCACCTCAAACATTTTGACTTAACATTTCTTTCTCTATATACTATGTATAGGGCGAGAAAGTAAAAATAGACTAATTAAGCCAACCACACAAAGTTGCACAATCATATTCTACTTAACATCGTCAACTAATTCTCCCTGGCAAGTTTCACCACTTAATTAATTAATAATTAATCGAGGGTTACTTTACAACGTTAGAGTTGCGAGTCCTGATCGACTAAAGATCACCTTTGTTTCGCTCTAAAGTAGTAACTTCAGCATCTGCATGTTCCCAACTTTATCGTTTTAGCGACTTACGCTTGTTCTACAGGGTGGAATTTGAATTGCGTCGTCCCCCTTCCATTTCATTCACAACCCTTGGATATATTTCGTAAATTCAACGTAATTAGCAGTTATCTAAGGGTACTAATGCTCTCTGCTTCCATATTCACGTGGATGCCTATATTTTCACTGTTACTTGTTGCATAATTAACGTGTAGGTTATCACTGGAGTTACTGAATTTTCTAACTTGATATTCTGATGGTGTTGCAATGTATATTCACATATTTATGATTACCGAAAGTTTTTTATAGAGTTGAACAAACTTTTTCCCGTACTTATCTTTTGATAGGTGTTTTGAATATAGTGATATTAAAAGCGATGAAAGCCACGGTATTAAGTTGTATTATCATAAAAAATTTATTTGTTCAAAATTAGTAATATAATAATTACAATAAAAAGGGTATTGGACAAAAATAACGTTGGATTAATATTTTTGGTAAATTCCTTATTACGTGGAGCTAGCAGATGCTTTGACCGCGATGTCAGCAAATCACGAAAAGAAATTGATAATTTTATAGGCAATGCAAATGTGCATATTGCCAAGTTACCTATACACCTAAGTTAACATGGTTTACCTCTAAAGTCCTATACGTTCTTACGAGAGATTACAAAATAAATGCGTTTTCGCATGTTCTTCGCCTTATTATTAAAGTGGTGAATGATATTACGAAAATAAACATATCTAAATATATTTTGTCTCCGTATTTACCCTAAATCGTGTCAATTTTTTGCCCCAACATCCTGTCCACACGGTAAAGACTACTTTTCTATAGGACATTGCCCCAAATGGCCACTAACGCTTTTGACCCGTATAATTTGCTCATTTTATAGCCACCAACCAACCGTCCACCTTATAATCATAAGTATAATGAGGTATTACAATGTTTTGGTCGGTACCCTTGGCTTCTGTTGACAAGATAATAATTACTGATTCGTAGCCCAAAAAGTTTCAATTTTGCGCAACGGACCTGCTCAAAGGGTCACAGTTTCCCCTTTGTATTGGCAAGGTGATGGCTGTTTCTAATATTTCCCCTATCTACTAGTAGGGGAAGAAATATTAGAAATATAACCGTATGTTTTTTATCTATTTTATGTTTTCATGTTCAAGAAAACTATTAGAAAATGTGAAGCTGTTTCATATTATTAGCTATTCACTGGATAGTTATTTATTTCAATTGCGTAAATATTTAGCAAGTACCGAAGATATATAATATACATCGATGGTACAGACTAACTGTTTTTACCTAAATATTTGAGGGTATCACATTGCTCAAGTGAGGCAGTTATTCTAAAGTTTATGCTAAAAAAATAGGTTACTAAGCGGGATCTATTTTCAGTTGATTTATGCAATTTGTTTATTGTTCCAAATAATTATTTGCTTACTTGACGATAATATACTTTACCTTTTTGTTTAGTTTATTAAATTTGCTATGGAATTCAAGACATACAGTATCTCATTTTGGTTTGAGTTAGCTGGATTAAAGTTGAAGAGTTTGTAGATTTTTTGTTTTTTCTAAACGGTGCGGTTTAGCGCTAAATACGTTATTTACAGAAATATCAAAGATAAATATTGCAGCCCAGAATGGTCCCTTCATAGTATTTAATTGAATTGTTAAGTGAACTGTTACAGAGTTACAACAAGTTGAAAATGTAAGTTTCTAGAACATTTCAACGTTTTAAAATATATTACTTCCTTACTATGGCAATTATTTTTTTTTTACTGAATAATGTTTTGTTGTTTTTAAAGGCAAATTGTGATTTTTTGTGGCCTGTGAATGGTAGTGATATGCCAAGAAACGCAATCCTATTCGGGCTATTAACAACTTCAACAACTTCTGAAAATGTTTTAACGCTTTGAAATATATTACTAAAAATGTTTTAACGCTTTGAAATTTATTACTTCATTACTTTGTATATGGTTGTGTCAAGTCAAAGGATACTGATCCACAGACAGAAAGCGCTGATAAATTAAGGATTTTTGTATAATTACGTCATTTTATTAACAAAACCATCTTTGTTCAGTTGAAAGAAAAAATGTGTAGACTATATCATATCTTATGTGATAACTATGAAACAAAAAATGAGGAAACAAAATGCACGACAATTGTATACTCTCTGAGTAGCTTGTTCAACTAAGTTCTATTCAATAAAAAAACTGACAAGAGCGAATCGGATGTATATTTCAGTATTCGAAATTAAATTCCACAACACGGGGAATGGGTCTTCTGGGTCTTTTAGGCCCCATAGTCGATGATTTAAGACCCCACTAAATGCCACAGTTAATGTATTTACCGTCCCGAGCTGGTTTGACGAGGTATCAAGGTAGATGTTTGCACAGCTGTCGTCGACAATGAGTCACTGAGTCATCCAGAAGTGAGTCACCTCAGAACCTCACCGGGAATGTCGGAGTTTACATTCTGGGTTGGTATCTCCTCCTATGTGTTAATTAGCACCTATAAAACAAGCCGTAGAATTCCAAGCTATTTTTTTACTAAACGTACTCGGAATATATTTACAGGGCAGAGTCAAAGATGTGCTCAAGAATGATAACCAACTTATACTCATGTAACTTCACTAAGTCTATGTATATTGCGTATATTGTGACATAATATAGGCTAACTGAGAAAAACGCCTGGGAATGGTTGTAAGTAGTCAATAACGAAATCATGTACAACATGATGTTAATATTCGAACCACAAGAATTTTAGTAATCTTTTTAATGTGGTTAAAGTAGTTTAGATAGAAAAATAATCTATATGTTAAAATAAATATTATAAATTATGCAAGAGAAAAAATATATGAGGAAATTAAGAACACCAACAATTCTCTTTTAATTTAAATAGTTTGCTTTAGTTACATCGTCGAAAGTCAATGTTGATGTTTAATCTATTCACTTAATTAAAACTCTATGAAACTATCTCTCTACCACTACTGAATGAATAGATGGTGAGTAAATATTTTGGGTTCAAATTAAATGTGAAAATGTACAGTTATTGTTGGTACCGAGTAGTGTTTTAGAAACGTAAATGAGAAGATGTAAAGTGTATTTGTAGTTTTGGTAAAATCCTTTCCGCATTTAATATTGATATGATTTACTAGATGCAAATGATACACCTGGCAACATTTTACACGTATTAGTGCATTTTGTTTCTATCATTTGGGCTTACCAATTAAAATATAATTATCAGGTGGGTTATTCTCATTATGATCGTAAAACAAAGCTCAATTCAAGTATAACTTGAAGATGAATAACCTTTCTGTTTCTATGTTGGATGTACTATAATTCTCCCCTCAAATCAAAAATTCAATTCAATTTGAATCATACTCAAACATTTGAATTTCCAACTTTCTCAACGTTATCAACGCACTCTCATTTTAATCGCAAAATTTGAACTGTTAACAGCAAAATAAACATCCAAAACAACCCACGAACACGCCACGTGCTGTTAACAGAATCAAAATTGCCTCGCGCTGACAAAATTGAAAATTCGGTAACTCAGGTTTAATAAAACGAACCATCGACTATTAATGAACACGTTGTACTGGGTGATTATAAGCAGCCGGCGCTGGCGGGGGTGGAAGTTATTGAGGTAGGGGTAGTTTTTGGGGGGCAACATAACGTCCGGTAAGGGGTTGCACTGTCCCATCATTTGTCTTGGCCGCCGTCAAATGTGATTCATTCACTGTCATCCTCCTTCTTTTTTTTCCTTCAGCGGTTCCTCGCTGAGAAGGCTCTTCCCAAGAGAGTCCGTTTCGGATTTACTCGCCCTGAGCTTATATGTCAAGATGTCACACTAATGGGGTCATCTCTATGGTGTTTTCGGGATTGGGTTTTCGATGAAAATGTTATTCGATACACTGAAAGTAAATAAAAGGTACGTCTAATACCACTTAATACGTACATCTACGCGTATACTGTTAACTCACAAGACGGTAAATATACATAAAAGATGGTAAGATTTTGATTGGGCACTCCAATCATGATCAGACCTAATAGGTGAATGAACATTTATTCAATACACCATATCGTAGATTATAGGTTTCAATTTGTGGACCTCATAGTTCGAAGCTTAAAAGGTTTTAGTTTTTTTTTAAATTCCAATCCCATGTTTTATTTTCAGCGTGGGGTGAAAATAGAGAAATCTGTACATTAGATATTTTTGGACGAGTTTTCGACCACTGGACGACCTCTAGTACATATAAATCAAAGTGTGTGCCTACTAAAGCTAAACTCAAACATGTTAATTTTTTCGAAATTTCTCTATTACAAGGATTATATAATTAAGCCAAGTTCTACTTATATTACACAAATTAATCCCTCAAAACATGGTTTTCACTAATATATAATGGGCTTTGAGAAGATGACTTGCTGAATGCAATCCAATTATATCCGTCAATTATTCAGAGCTCTGTGTGGTAACGGGAGAGCAGCGTTATCAATGCATGTACATGTAGATTGGTGATTATAACAGATAACACAGCACTATGAATCTATGTTCTGGGAATACATCGATCTGCCACGTGTAAATAAATTACAATACATTGTGAAAATTGTGAATAAACCAAACTAGTAACTTGTGTAGAAATTAATTGACACAATCTGATAATATTTTTGTTGTTTTATTGAAAAATAAGTTGGAATTGTTAGAAAATCTATGTTTTACTTCCGTACGCGTCATGTGGTTGTTAAAATGTCTATTCAAACATTCAAATATTATTTTTCATTAGAAAATCTAGAAAACTCATCCAACACCACAAAGTTTCAAATCCTCCCGGAATAGTGACACTACTGTATCTGACTACTTAGAAGATCAATACGACTATTATTATTGTTATTATCACCAGTTGAGATAGGTTCGCCGCCTAATTGCGTATACCCAAATATGAAAGAAGAATCAGTGTAGGACGAATTGTAAACAAGTTCCCATATTTTTCAAAAGATCCACAAAACGTTACACTCAAAAGCACAGCAAACATGTTTTAACACTCGACTAAAGAAGAAGTAAACGACAGGCCTTGGAGCGGTAGCTGTAAATGTAAAGGCCAGGAATGCCATAACCCCCAAATTATGTGACCCGTAAAATGTACAACACGGGTTTTTATGTCGGTACGTGACCGTCTTTAGCGGTGCCGAAAACCGAGAACGAACAACGAACCCGGTACAAAACTTTGGTACGTTCACAGGTGCGATGAACCGATTGTACGGCGATTGTAGCATTGCAATCTTTATGTCTGAAGTAAGGGTGATAAAATAGTAGGTGTTTCGAAAGCTAGACTTATGATCAGGACGTCTGTTCTATGCAGTGGCCACATCGAAATATGTGACCTGTGGTCGAAGGTTCTGTAAAGAGTTTTAAGCAGTTTTTGAAAGTTTGATACTGTACGGTATTGTTCTAGATCATTGGATAATTTATACATGTTCCTGGGTAAGATATTAACTGAATCCACACTTTTCATAAGCAAGTATGTAAGTAGGCCTACTTAAAGCATTAAGTTCAATGAGATGGTGTTTTTTTTAATCTAACTAATTACAAATAATTGCATAGTATAGGAGTTTCAGTAACGTTCAAGCTGTTACCCCCCCCCCCCCTCACCTCAGAAAATGGTTAAAAGCGCACTAGAATTACTTTATTCAACAAAATCTAGTCGCCTCGACTTTACAATTACAACGATTCTATCTAAAACCCTGAAAACTTACTGTAAAGTTACACTTACACACTCACTTACACTTACACTTAGTTAGCTTACTGTAAGCTAACATAAACGTGTTATAGCGAGCATAAAAGCACAGTGGCTACTCTATGATACGATATACAACACACTTAACATTACCGCAAGATTTTCTAGTAACGCCGCAATTCCGAAACATTGCGCCAAATTTATGTCTCTCATCGGCTCGGTTTTGCTACCGAATAGATCATCCAAGTTCTTCCAAACATTTAGACCAAGTTTGAATGAGGGGAAGTTGGAGTAATGGTCCTTGCTATTTGTTTTGCAATATTTATGTTCTGTGAACCCTTCTGTTCCCACCGAAACAGTATTTCACCACGAGATGTGTTTGTAATGGGTGTTACGCACATTAAAAACTTTCAAAGAACAGTTTGGACTTGTACTGAGGTATTTTTGGCATGCCGAAGGGAAATTGTTGTTTCGTAGGCATTTCGTGGGTAAATAAGACTTTTAATCGTTATCTAGAGCTTTGGAAGTACAATACATTTAAGTACACGAAGAGTTTCGAAGATTATAAACCTGTCTGTATGTAGTGACAAGCAATGAACGTTTACTAGAAAAATCAAAATGATTCATCCGTTGATCCTGAATACCAGCAGCAGACTTCTTATCCTACTTTTAAATCTCTTTTGTGTTTTATTTTATTTACGTTTCAGTGGGGTGTCTAATAAATGCTTTAACCTGATTTACAGTTTTTTTTCAATGCGTGGTTTGTTCTTTGGTAACAATGAGACTAAACAAACACTAGTTCACCAATGGATTGTTATATTTTGTTATTATTGTTTTATAGTTGGACGAATCACAAGAAACAACCCGTAAACAATAAAACATCATAGATAAGTAACTTGGTTTACCTTATTATCCTTGAAGATTGTAGATGTAGATCCGTTTCCACACAATCCTCAAGAACCTAGAAATCATAAGGTAAAAAAACATAATTAATAATTTGTCCTTTGGAACTGGCAATACCACATAAATTTAGAGAAGCAAAGTTATTGCCTTACTACTCTGTCAAAAGTCAAAACAGAAGCCTTTCTACTCTCTTCTCCGGACAGGATAGTCCTTTGAAATCGATCCCAGGTGATTTGTAATTAAGGATGATAAATCTATAGAGGAATGTGTTTAATCCTCCGTCTAATAATTCAATTTTTATCCGATATTTCTAAAAATGTTTACATTTTAGAACTTTGGTTGGCTGAGTCAGATCGTAAATGGTGAAACCACCCGAAAGAAACACACACAAGCCTAAAACCCCACCGCATTGTACACGAAAACATCCTAATGCTAAAAATGCTCTGAAACGATCCGGACGAAACAAAAGTGGTAATCTCGAAATTACCGTTCGAAACAGGGAAATAATTGAACCTCTCTAGTGGGACAATGGCAAAGTAGATAACGAGGATGCTACTTAGGCGATGCGGTTTGTGTCTGACAATGCCCACTTGGGTTGAGCTACTTATAACCCTTCTTCTGGATACAAACAAGGGAAGGGCAAACAGAACGCACTGGTGATGTTGAAGCAACTCACTGCATGATTTATTTGGCTTCTTCCATATTAAAATCTGTATTGGGGGGTGTTTTCAGCGGATTTACTGTACGGTGAAATTATACCTAAGCAACTAGTGATGTAAATACTAATACATATCATTGACACATCTATACTTTATAGGTGAGTGGATGTATTGCCCACGCCTTCGTTTGAAAATAAGGTTGCCGGTGAGATTCGGTGGAAAAGTCAGTTGATTTTGGTAGGTTTGAAACTGGACCGAGCAATCCTTAATATTTGACCCTGGCTGAGTTTGAAGAAACGTTGATTCTAATCAGTAACAGCTACATTCGCTCTACCGTTCAGTTCAGAATGCGTATATTAAATGGAAGTATGATGCAGTCTTAGTATCGTTATTCAGTGTGTATTATACACAAGGGTTCTCACGTTTAACACATTATCAATAACATGTTGTTAGGTTACTCAATTTGGCCTAATCTTCATTTGTATAGACACGTTTTAATAAGCAAAATTGATATAGTATTATTATTATCAATTAAAATGAGGTACTACTATGAGGCGCATTTAAATACATATGACAGCGAAGGAGCGAACTCGCCATTCTAGGTGAGTTTAGAATAGTGCAAGATGCATTGTGTAGCTTTCTTACTTGCTAAAACCAGCATTTCCTTTAGCCAAAGACAGCTGAATCCATTTTCGAGCCATGAAAATCCTACTGAATTTTCTCAGGACCAAACCAGATACATTTGACCTCTAGGGGAGCCTACAATAGGTTAAAACGAAGAGTCCTACTCTACTTTCTACTCATTGTCCCTAACTCTTTGTTGCTTACCTTGAATAAAACCTTTTATTACGTAAACTCTTAAAGGGCTAAAGAATACTTACTAAATGAGTTTGGTATGTTTTAATTCGCTAAGTCCATTTTCATTCTAAAACGTATTTCGACTTCAACATGGGAAATGGCTACATCCATCCATATTCAAACCTGCCTAACACATTAATTTATATTACTTGAACAGGAAACGTTCAAAGTACACTTCTACGAACCTACATTATAACCGATTCGAAGTGGTAATTCCATTTGCCTTTAGTGGGAAAACAATGAGGGGCGTTTCCAAAGACCATGTTGAAAGCTACCAAAGCGTGCATTAGTGAAGTCGCCGAGCTGGTAATCCAAAACATCGTAATTATAGGCCCAAGGTAATTACTACGGCTCGATTGTGTTTGTGAATAGTAATGGCTTCACATATAATACAATGCGGTGTACAGCTCTGTGGGCTTTCAAACTATAATTGAATCCGTCAGGTCTGTGAGTTAAAATCATAATTGGTAATGTTAGATTATTTTACAAGTTGTTTGGCTGATATATTAATATTGAGTTAGTGATGTATTAAAAATATTTTTTGGAGGTCGGCGGCTTCTCTACAAACTTGCCCGTTCAGCTCACACGAGCCTTACCTAAATGAGCGTTTAGTAAACAAAGGTCAATAGTGGAATGTATTCAGCAAATCAATAGGTGATGCAATAATATACTGTAGCATCTACGACATGTTTCCTTTTGTTTGGCCAACCAATGATTCCCCACGCAACTATTAACATGTATCAATTTCCCATATGAATACTTGACATTGGTGCTTCCACGATTAAACCAACGAGTAGTCACGTGTATATATTGCTATTAATGTATTTAGCCAACCATGCCATCTTGGCAACTCAACTTACCTACCTGAAAGCCTTCAGGTCCATTAAAAGTAATCAACAGATTTATTCTCACCGTTTTGAATGTCGATGTGTATCATGACGAATATATTTCTCGGATGTCAGTCTCAATGAATGCCTCGATTGAATTCTAGTGTAATAATGGGTAACATATCTCAATACCAGTTATCCTGGGACTGGACTGGGCTTGAAAAAGTATATTAATCTTATATTGAGAGTATTTAGCAGAAAGTGTTTATTTTCATTCTACTTCCACAATTTCTCCTTTAACCAAATCCTTTTCTCTTTATGGCAAATATGCCTCAGAACCCTATCCCAACCTAAGAGTTCATATATTCATCAACCTAACTCTTTCCAACCAAATCCTTTCCTGCATCTTCCCTCGGGGAATTTTCCACTCCCTTCATTCATCTATTCTTCCATAGCAATTCTCATTTTCTCACAGAGGAAGGATCTCTAGATTCCTAGGGATCGTAAGAAGCCCCCCGGCGCTCAGGCTGTAACCTTGCCTTAGACAGCTGTCCTTTCTCTCCCACTATCTTCGAATCTTCGTTCTCTACTATCTTCAGATCAAGACTGCCAGGCCAAAATTGTTCTTTGACACTGTCAAACCTATTTTGTTATGGCCTCATTCGTTTACGCTCTAATTCTTGTTGCCAAACATTTCGAGTTCTGTCAGGGAGTGGCAGTAGATTAATCGGGACAATACTTCACAATATTTAACAGTTTTGACACTTGTTTAGGGCTATGTTTAACTGTAAGTTTCACATAATTAGTTAGTAAAGAACTTTGTAAGATTGTGAAATTATGGAAGAACATCCTCTGGTTCCCTTTGTGGTATAATAAATAAACATGGTGATAATTTAAAAAAATTTAATGTTGTTACAGTGAATTCCCAACCCCAACTCTAGTGTGCAGCTACTATGCATTGCTTATATCAATTATCAATTATTTAAGATGGGGACTATGTGCGTATTTTAACCCAAATATGAGTGAAGGATGAGTGTAGGATGAGTGGCACTCTACATTCAATTCATAGAGTCTTGGCCTTTCAGAAGTCTAGAAGTATTTTTTTATGCAGAAATGTAGTTTCTCAGTCAATAACATCTTGCAAATACAAATTTGAAAATCCAAACCGCTCCACCTATCGGAATCGAAGGCACGTTATATTATTGCTAACCTTCCTGCTAATCAACTGAATATACGACCAGACCAAGCGACACAACTCAACCGTGTTTGTGTATGATATAATTTCGACTTCCACGAAAGACAAAAACACTGCGGACGCCGGTGTCTATCAAAGGTGTTATCCAAAAACACTTCTAACGATCAATTCCGCAAGAACAAATAATACCGGGACGAGTGCCACATTTGTAACACTTATAGCGCATTAGCCGATGAAAAATATGACGACATTTTAGTCCGTGTCATATGTTGAGTGTAATTAGGGAGGCAGGATCTAAATCAAGTTTTATTGACGTACGTTTCGCAGCTGCTTGCGTGCTTGCGTCTGCTTGCTCCCGCTTGCGTCCTGGGGATTATTGCACCATCGCCCCTGCTGTTGCTGTTACGTTTACCTTTTCGGCCCCACGTGTCTTTTTCGAGCAATGATACCTTCGAGATTAATGGGCGCATATTTCAACCTGAATGTTAATGTTGGGAAATAATGTTTCCGAGGTTGGTATCTTGAATTCCTCTATAGAAACCACCCCTGGTTGTTTATGGGGGTAATGTGCGTTACGTGTATATTTGGTGAGTTTGTTTGTGAAGGAATGGATTTGGTTTCTGGCAATATGTTTTATTTTAATGATTTTTTGAATTTGTTAAAACAGGAGGAGGTTTGTATCACTTATGAATTAGTGTTAGGGGAAGACTTTAAGATAGATGTGTGTAAATAACTTCTTGATCGGTGTAGTACGTGTTATTAAATTACCTCAAAGTACAAAAATACGTCATCTAGCACTTGTAATAATATATTTACACTTATACCATTTACACACAAGACGTTAAACATAAAAGACGGTAGGTGGTGATCGATTTCGATTGGACACTCAATCGTCACCAGACTCATTCGTCTATTGGGTCTGATGATGATTGGAGTGTCCAATCGAAATCGATCACCTCTTGTAAAGTTTTACGTCTATTTACCGTCTTGTGAGTAAATAGTATAAGTGCAAGTATATTTTTACAAATGCTATTTGACGTACTTTTGTACTTTCAGATATTTGTAAGAAGAGGTGGTCAAAATAAAAATAATAGCTATAAGCAATATTTTCATAAAAAAAAATTGTGAAAACCCCGTGTTTTATAGCTATAGCAATACGCTTAAGTTTTACTATTTAAGATTGTGTAACGATTACATTTAAGCCTTCATTTATAGATTATTCAAATCTTCACAAAATTTACGTCAGAAGATTTGTAAAGTTAAGAATTATGATAAAAGGTTTATGCATTAGATTACTTATATAATTGACCACTATCACTTGGTGACCTTTCGACCCTTCAGTCAGCGGCAAAAATGTCTCAACTAATATTCTATTTAACAAAAGGAAAACTCTTTATTTCCAGAGTTCAAATCAAATAAGGTAAGAAATATTCAAGATGAGATCACGAACAACAAAGAAAAATGGAATAGTTTAGGGCTGACGTTGTCAATGAACTACTTAACGTACTTTCTTACTGACGTTAAGAAACTACTTTAAACTTGTTTACTGTCCTTTTTTAATGTATTTTAAAGTTTGTTCTGTTCTACAATCACGTACTAGTACGCTAGGATGTGTCCAGTAACAGATGAACAAATCAATTCAAAATTCAAGCTAGGCTTATAAGGTCGTAGTATTATAAGTGAAATAAATTTGTGTCCGGCTGGATTTTAACCCAAATCTTAGTGACCGGATCTCCACGGTCTACCACTGAGCCAGGCTGCTTGCTATACTTCATACATTACTGCTGAAACTAGTGAAACAAACTACACAAACAGTGACCTGAATCAAGTCAACTGTATGCAAAAGTATCCATTGGTATACCTACTGTATACTCTAGACACAGTTCTCTTTCCGATCAGTATTACAATGTAATATCATTTGTGAAATAATCGGAATGAAAAACAGTGTTGGCACTTTCGGTAATGGAGCTTTAGCCGGAAAATTTTTAAGTTAACCCGCGATGACATGTGACGCAGCCTAAGGCAGCCGATACTTGTAATTTGACGCGGGAAACGTCCGAGGCGCGGTGCGCTTTTAGCGGGATTACGACGAAATATCAAAGCCTATAACAATCACATTTGCTATAATAGCTTGAAATTCCTCTCCCGCTTTTTTATGATAATTTGATTACATAATTGTCGCCACTTTTTGCCATTGGGTTGGTTGGTTGAAGGCACCACAGTTTAACGTTTTGTACATTTCATGCTATGTTGATAGATGGTGACACCACTGCAAAAAAGAAGATAATACATTTCTTCATGTTTTCTACGAAGGTTTTTATAGTTTGTTGGGGATATATCTGTCAGAAAAAGATGAACATTTTGTATATAGTCAATGGTTAGGCCCACTATTTGTACAAGGATGGCCTCTAAGGCAGACTCTATGAACGGAAAGGTTTTCAAAGCAAACTTTGTGTTTTCTGGTGTAGTTTTTTGGTGGAAAAGCTTCTTGGTATTTGAAATTTTTGGGGGATTACTTTGATTATGGACCTTCAACGAAATCAGTACACTGGTCAACCGATTTTGCATAGAAAAGGGAGCAGTTTTGGAGGTAAATTTTAGATGCCAGACGACACGGCTGCGACGAATCTCCTATTAATGATTCTTTTGATTACTCCATTTTTATGAAGAAAGTCTTCATATGTAAGTAAGTCTGGAACGTTTTGTCGTCTTTGGTTTACCTTTATACTCGTTTTCAATTTCTCTCTAACTAGGTGGAGCAATACACATACCAGGTATTAGTAATGCCATTTGGTTGTTGATAGTTTTAATCTGTGTTCTTATCTGTTTTAACAATACTTTTTGAGTTTATATTCATTGTACTTTGTTTCCTGTGAAAGATGGTCTATCATTATTATTAATTAACATGTCTATATGTGTAGTCTATTTTCTCTATACACTACTAAGTAGTAAGTATGTTTAGATAATGAAAAGCTAGAAAAGTAATATAAGAGTATTGCATAAACTTAAAAAGGTCAGTTGTCCGGGCGGATGAAAATTTTGTAACGTCTTTCAATTTGACAAGACTATAATTAGAAATTTAAAACTTATATATTTTTTAATAAACAAAGCTGCAAACCTAACGCAGAACATTTATTGTAAACTGACTAAAAGAATGAACGGTTAAATTGCTATATAGAATCGCAATGTTCCAATTCGTCTTTGCTCCAAAGCTATTTGTTCTCACTAAAGAGATCAAGTTACGTGTACGATTACATCGATTCAACAATTGAAACAAAGAAGTTCGCATTGTCAATGCAACTCGAGACAAACGTGATATAGGTTAATTCTCCAATAAACGTTACAATGCTGAGTGAATGTTTTTTTATAAGAATTATTTTGTTAATTGTTTTAGCGTTCCTTACTAGGTTAGATACTAGGTTCTAGTACTAGTTTAGATACTAGGTTCTAGTACTAGGTTCTGGTACGAGGTTAGATACTAGGTTAGATACTACGTTCTAGTAGTAATAGATAGGTTAGATACTAGGATCTAGTACTAGGTAAGATTTAAGGTCAGGTAATAATCTCGTTAATTTATTTTGCCTTTTAGATCTTAACAACAATCGAGATCCAATCATTGCTCCGAAATGCATAACTACAAAGATCACATTTCGGAACAGTGGTTTCGGAGCAGTCCTTAAGAGCACTGTTTTTAGAAGCACTACTTTTGGATCAGAGCTTTTCGGAGCACTGCTTTTGACATATCCACCAGTTAGATGTTTCCAAAGCGTCCCCTTCAAAAAGTTAGTGATTATAACAAAATACCACAGTGTAATAATAATTTTCACGTCTAAATTAAACCTTGCGCTTGTGTCTAGACTACCAAGAACAACGGTTGACCGATAAAGTACAAGAATTAACTACATTATAATTTACTGATACATTTTAGTGGAAGCAGTGGGAATCGAACCCACGACATCACTCACTGTCTTGGAGTTGGAGTCAGTTGTGCTACAGACAGGAACATTTATTTAGCGGGATTAAATCATGGAAGGTCCAAAAAATCCCCCATAAATTATCGTTCCAACGGCACTTTCAAATTTATATTTTTTTTATTTCTTTAAATTTTTTGGATGTTTGTTTGATAGTGTAAAACGTGTTTTTTACACATTTCAATGGATATATTGGAATATTTTTCTGGTTGTCAAAATATTCTGTTCAGAGCTATACAACAGTGTTTAGTATAATTTATTTATTCTAAGTAAATCGTCCAGTAACACATCCCTCCCGACAGTATAAAGTGGAGAGTTTTAGCTAAGTACAGCTTTAAATCTTTTGCTCAGCATCTCTGAAAATATTACGTTACAAGACCCATTTGCTTTATTAGAGTCTGGTTCCTTTCATAGAAATATACAACTAAAATTATGGCGTTGTTCAAATAGTGACTCCGTTCT
This sequence comes from Macrosteles quadrilineatus, assembly GCF_028750875.1. Classification (NCBI taxonomy): domain Eukaryota; kingdom Metazoa; phylum Arthropoda; class Insecta; order Hemiptera; family Cicadellidae; genus Macrosteles; species Macrosteles quadrilineatus. The sequence continues at coordinate 26,209,930 of NW_026542599.1, read as the reverse complement.
TTCAATTTTACGTCCCAGATTTATGTCATAAGATTTTTTTAGAAATTACACTGTTGTAGAAGTGATTATACATGCATAACTAGCTTTATTACATTCGTAAACTATTCATTGAGTTTAAAACTGATTGAATTTGTATTTTTAAACAATATTATTGTCGTCCAAGGTTCTTCTTGGACAAGTCCAGGGTTTGGAACGTTCAACTGACTTATTCAACGATCACAATAAAAAATTTGTACAGTAGTTTGGTATTGTAGTAGTAAGTATAGCTAGACAACTGAAGTCATTTACTATGAGTAACCCAAGCAAAAATACCAAACACAAATCTTTAAAATGGACTTCGACAAATTTAATAGTAGTATATTTCATTACTAGGGTCTAAAGTGACTCTTTTCGACCCGAGCACAAGTTTTACGATCGAGGCGAAGCCGAGGTCGGAAAATGAGCGAGGTTTGAAAAGACACTTTTTGCCCGTGCAATTTGTTTACTGTACAATCGAAATTTACAACCGAGTTGACAAAAGCTGATCTTTACTCCCTTGGGGCTAAAAACGTTTTTTTATTCCATAGAGAGTAAAAACGCTACTTTAGACCCGCAACTTATGCATTTAAGAACAGCTGTTTTTGCTGTAGTTGTATGACGAAAAATATATTTGGGGCAATGGTATGATCACAATCGTTGTTGGAAATCAAGCATCTACGGCGAAATGTGAAACCAGAAAATCCGATGTTATCAGGAATCATGTTTTAGTTGGCCAATGTGATAAGGCACGTAAGCATAGAATGATGATACACGCTGTGTTATTTTACACTGGACACTGTTAGAATTACGTATGTGTAGGGACACAAACTATTATCCAACAAGCAATTATATAAATAAATGGTACAAACTGGACTAAGGAAACCAAACAAATTTTTAGGGATGATAACTGGAGAGTACGTGTAGCTAATATTCATTTTATTATTATTTTGTACGACATGGAACTATCCAAACATAGTGTGAATAGTAAAAATAAATGTAATAGAAAATTTATATAATTGCAGCCAATATAGTTAAAACGTTTTTTCCCAAAACAATACTTAAAAATTATTGTAAAACGAACTATTGTGACATTTTTCATCTACAAACTAACCCGTTATTAAAATATCAATTACTTAGCAATCATAATTTCCACTAATGAAAAAAAAACTATTAAATACGTAGGTTTATCCTTGTTTTACTTCTCCCTTTGGGCCGTTGTCAAAGTAGGACCACGTAATTATTCAATTAGTCCTAATAACTAGAACGATTCCAACCATTGATTACTGATTGATTAATTGATTAGTTTAATTAGTGCATTGTAATTTTTACCGTAGCCTCTCGCGAGCAACACGGGTTTAATCAATTGTTGATGGCTCTATCGTTCGCAACATACGCCGCCACATGCCGCGTTGATTGGATTTTGTTTTATTCAATGGAATGTTATCAGAGAGCTCTTTGCGAACCAAAGCAATGGATTTTACATAAAACCCCGCATGTTGGATGCAGTGCTAAAACATATTACTAACCGGGAATTTTGTTTCAACCAAAAAACACAAATAATGACTGTGGAGGAAACAGCATTTAATTTCATAGTTTCATAGATTTAGAGTTAACATACCCCAAAAATACCTTTAGTACAAACTTTGATTGTGAAATATACTAAATATTAGTTAACCTTGAAACTGAGTCATACGACGAGAAGATCATCGTAAATAAATAACGTCATGCAATTCGTTCTTTCAAAAGAGCAGTTGTTCCACAATGGAAAAGATAAAATTTACATTTTTACAAATTATTTTATTGTATTGAGCGCACAGGATACTCAGAGCCGAACACAGTGTGACAGGAACCCCAAATTGTACGTGCCAAGCGAAGTCGTGCATGTGAGAGCAAGGTTCAAGTACTGTACGAGGCAAAGCCGGGTGGGAATAATTGTAGCAAGTCCTGGGAAATAGCTTTTGGTACGAGTTATGAACGATACTTTTCATCAGGAAGCTATTATTCCCGTTTGTGTTTGCAGTTAGATAGTTCAACAATGAAAACAGCTGATTTAAATATTAGAAAAAAGTAAACACTAATGCGCGTGGTGGGTGAATGGAGAACCGATTTGGAGCAAGAGTAAATCAGCTTCTTCTTTTAATTGCTCTAAATTAGAGCTAGGGAAATTATTATTCTCTTTTATATCAGCTGTTATTGAAAATAACCACTTTCAAAAATGAGTTATAAGTTATAAAAAGATCATTATGTCACCGATTTTGGTAATAACTATAAAAAGACAAGCGTAATAATTGTTGTGACATTGAACCATTTTTTTTTTTTTAGTTTACGCAACGATTGCGTAAAGTTAGTGTTAACGACACGAGTAGAAAATTTAAGGTACGAGTCTTGGCGAGTGCCTTAAAAACTTCTACGAGTGTCGTTAACATTATTTACGCGAGTTGCGTACACTACTTTACCTACGACATTGTTTTTATTACTAAAAATCACTACTCATAATTTCTAAAAGAGGATGTTTTCGTTTATGACCCCTCATTGCCACTGACAGTGATACAACGAAACATTGTATCAAACATTAATTGCACCAATCAACAATTAAATTAGCCTGAACAGCTGACTAGTTGAATTTCGAATCATTACAATTTTACTTCTCCTCTCTCAATCCTTGAACCTCATTGGTCCGTTACCCGTGTTGTTATGAGTAAAACTATGCTGTTATGAAAGTAAACAATGCTGTTATGAGATACTTTTCAATTCTAAGAACTGTACTGAAACGGCTACTTTAAAAAACGGTCGTATCTAAAAATTTTACAATCGTTCGATTATCAAGACAGTTTTTCAAAGCTCTTGGAAAGCTGTTGTGGTAAATTTAAATATTACCTTATTATATCAAACTAACGAATATTATTACACATAACTGCCACTATGACCACTGAGACTCGTCTAGACAGTGTAATTAGACGGTTATGTTTGGCCCAGCCCTGGACCCAAACCGCCAATGATTTATTGGCCGTATTTCACTTTCTAGACGTGCTGTGCTAAACTCGTAGTCCCTGCCTTACGTTTGTTACTCGTTCGTTGAACCGAACTTCAAATTAGAAAAATGGTCGGCTTTCTTTCACCTATTAATCCTTTCTATTTAACCATATTTTATAATAGCGATATTTTAAAATATATTTTACTTCAAGTTTGCACAACATTTTGCACAACTTATATCGATTTTAGGGAGAGTGAATGCATTGTAATTGATAGTTTCTCTGAATATCTATCTTGAAAACAAAACTTTCCCTTATGGCTGATTTTCCTTTCGTGATACAACCAATTTAATATTTTTAACATCATTAGAAGAATTTTCTAAGAGTTATCATCACTTATCTATATACTTATTTAATACGCAAGCAGATTTTTTGTGACAATGACTCCTACGAAACTACTGAACCGATCGTCATGTTTTTTATGTCATTGGAAAGAACGTAACGTGAAGTTGTGGAGGAAACGTTCTTTTTAGAGAAATAATGAGAGAGTGAGGCCCTGGAGCCCTTTAAAGTTTTGTATTTCTCCATAAGATTAAACATTGGAAACAAAAATTGTTATGGAACTCCAGCTGTTGTCAGAAATCAAAAATGAGAAGAAGAGCATGTTAATTGTAAACAGTCAATAAGTTTGCTAATTTAACAGTTTGCTACAAACATTTGCTGACTTAGTTGAAATTCGTTTTAAAATAACGACTGTAATACTTAGCAATTGCTCGAATTCGAGCAACAGGGACACTAGTATATAAAATCCTCAGTATAAACAAATATTTAAAATATACAAAATAAATATTTTACCAGTTTAAAAACTTTTTGTCCACTTACAGTTTACGAAAATAGAAAGTCTTTGAGTGACTAAACCACAATATCTTCTACAACCTATTACAAATAGTTCTTAATCTAATCGAGGATACACTACTGTACATAGAGAAAAACATTTTTCAAATAGTAGTATTTAGCTTGGGAAGTTGAAAAATATAATAAAGTTATTACTCCATTCTTATACGCGTGAAGCGATAGTTTGTGAATGCACATCTCAACACTTTGCAAGTAAAGTGACACGGGGAAGTTAACTCGTGCTACAATACGATTATTGTGTGGTTCAAACCACGTGACTGGCTCTTATCCATATTGTGGCAGTCACACCTACTGCTTATCCATAAAGTAAGTACTGTATGCTTATAAAATAGTTTTTCTTTCTTATATATCTTCACATCGACCATGTTGTCTTCGTATCGAGTATATTGGGTTCACATCGAGCATGTGATATTTTTTAAGAATGTTGGGTTCTTATCTAGCATGTTGTCTTATTTATCGAGCATATTATATTAAAACCGACCGCTTTCTTATCAAGAATGTGGATTTCTTATTGAACATGTTATCTTCTTATCGAGAGTGTTGGTTTCATATCGAGCATTTTGTCTTCTTATTGAGCATATTATTTTAAAACTGACAACGGTATAGTCTTTTTATCGCGCGTGTTGTATTATTATCGAGCATGTTGGCTCCTTATTAAGATGTTGGTTTCTTATCGAACGTTTTATTTTCGTACAGATTATTCACATTGAACAATTCAGCATCTTATCGGGTAGCTTATGTTGGTTACTAATAGAGTAAAAACTTATTATCAAAAATTTTTAAAGAAATTCTCGTATAATTTGTGTTGGACGTATAATAATCTTGGACGATGATCCAACTGTTTTCTAATGATTCATATATCTAAAGAGTTATAGTCACTGAGAATATTTGTTTATAGGCTACCTACTTAAAGTAAGTCAAATTCTATTGCATTTTAAAATTGTGGAAAGTTAAGATCAGTTTGTATGCGTTTTCAAGCCCGGCCTTCTTGTAATTTTGGCGGATCAATTTATATACACCAAAACCTTCATTATTTATTTTATTTATTTAGCATGAGCTAAATTTAAAATAATATATGTAGTACATCAATTTAATTGCATGGTATTAGTATAGATAGAATATTAATCTACAATCATTGAAATAATTTTGAAAGTGCATATTAAAATCAATCTCGTAAGTTAGTGATTTTTGTAAAACCTGCTTATGTGAACCATTGACAATATTATCTTTACTCACGTATTGATACAACAATCCCTTCATTTTTGTTTTGGAACGATTTTTGTTTTAAAAAGTTATTCAAATTTCTTTTCTAGAATACATGTTGAGAATATTCATTTGGATCCTACAACAATTCTGGAAACAGAAAAACTGTCATGTTGAGATAGAGTTGCTTTATCTAGAAGAGTAAACAAACTTCAAAGGTAATTGTCACCGAGAATTCTTTAAAACCATCTTCAAGTGCTTTTAAAATATTAGCGCAAGCATTGCATTTACTTCTAAGCTTGGTATATCTCTGAAAAATTGTACTCGAAGAAACCACTGAAACTACTTTGAACCAATGGAAGGATTTGTTGTTTACTTTTGAAATATCTTTTTGTACTCATCAGCAAATACCTGTTATTAAATTAAATTTATTTATAATTCCATTTCGTTTTAAAATTGGTACGGTATTTATTCCTTTCACGATTTGTAATTTACAATTTACCCATGGTCGATTCGCTGAAACAAAGGTTTATATTAGGCTACTTTAATGTAAATATTTCCCTAATATGACTAATATAACTGATCTTTTTCGTTGGTACAGATATACAATTTGTAATTAATAACTTCATAAAATGTTCTCATACTTTTATTTTAATGCAGGATATACATTTTTGCTTTCCTGTTATAATTTTTTGTTCTTTTTGGCAGATTTTCTATTAGGGCATAAGCTGTTGCAGTGGACCTCATGGTAAGACCTGGATTGATTTATTTGTTCTTGTTGATGTCCCAGGATCTCAAAAAACTTCCGTTGTTCATTAGCACAAAACTAGAGAAGAAATCGTCCGGTTTACATAAAATTCTGTACATACGTGTAAACCTGCATTTTTATTCCGTAACTAGTTCGTCAACCATGCTAAGACTATGGGATTGGTGTTATATGGGATACAAATTAGTTTTCCCCACACTAAGCCTTCAAGACTTAAAATTTTGCAATTTCCCTCTAAACTATTTGTAGAGCTTAAAAAAACAACTAATTTAGTAAATTGAAGCGTTGTATCCTAATATTTATGAAAAAAATTATTTGATTTAAAATTCGAGAAAACAGTAAATTTAAAATTCTGTTAGTTTTCTCATAGAGAAAATATAACCTATTGTAGTTTGCGTGTATAGGTAAATATGTTTATTAAATTTTGAAAATTCTTTTATTATATTCGAAGCCTACAGGATTTTTAAACACACTTATGTCATTCCCTTTTGAAGTAAATCTCGTAAAAATTGATATTATCTAAAAAGAAAATAAATCTAAACATTTTAAGGCAATATTTTTATTAAAATCTAAGCAGGTAAATGGACATTTGCTTAGTCTGTAGTTTGCTGCGGGGGTATTATTAATTGCACTCTATAACCTACAGATATACTGACATATGTATGAGTATTAATTATTGTGGTAAAAACAAACAACCCAGCATGGCGTGGCATTTATCGTTGTATAGTTTTATTGTATAGTCGCTAAGACGTTTGCACACGCAATAACGTCTAAAATCTGACATTTTAAACTATTTAACATGTTATTCAAAGGTTTACAATGTCAACGATTAGATTGTCAATCAATTATTGCTTTTGGGTGTTTTAAAATTGAATTATTTGGCAAGATTTCTACGCATAAAAATATTTTTTAAACTGTAAAATCAAAGCCGCGAATTGGACTTGCATTTCTGTTCAAAGGTTAACAATGACAATCATCAGTGTTAATCAATATCTGTGTTGTTTTGCTGTGTGTTTTGTTGTTGCAGCATTTTTGTTTGGATTTGTCACAACGCGATAAGACACGAGTTGGACACGTGACTGATTAAAGATACACACTCTCTTTGTTGATGACGTTTTAATCGTCATATGAGTCAACGGGTTGACACAATGCAACTCGTTATCACATGGTTGTTGTATTTGCATCAACTTATAATAAAATTACGATAAAAAATTATTAATAAAGGAAAAATAAATAAATTAGCAGAATAAACACATTTTCTTCATACTGCAGTAAAAACAGCCATTTTTAATCTGAACAGTCTGAATTAATATTTTTACTCCCTAGGGAGTAAAATCATTTTTAGTCTCTAAAGAGTAAAAATCAGCTGTTGTAAACAGTTGTAAATTTTGATTGTGGCATTCATATCGATCGTATTTATTTATCAATTGATTTAGTTAAGGGTTTAGCCTATTGTTGTCGATTGCTCAACATATCGATGGTATAATGTACCAATCGTAAGACGAAATGATTGAATCACTTACTAAACAGCTGCTTATTTGCATTAGCAGGATTGTAAACAAGCTGCAAGTCATTTCAAGAGGTTATCTTTACTTTTTTTTAGTTTTCTAGCTTAGTTTGTTAATTAATGATGCAATATGACGACAAATATAGATCACCACACGGGCAAAAGTTTCTATTTAACCCTCGCTCATTTTCCGACCAAGGCTTCGCCTCGATCGTAAAACTTGACCTTGGGTCAAAAAGAGTCACTTTAGACCCTAGTGATGAATTATACTATTATTTGCCATTGCGATTATGTGATTTTTCGAACTTAGTGAATGTTACAAGGAATCATGAATTCAATCGAACCGTACATCGTGTTTTGGATACTTTTGGTTTGAATAGAAATGTCTAGAAAAATAATGACTTTAAAATTTGTTTATGAAATTTTACTGCATGCAACGACATTATTCTCTCATGATCTAAGGAAAACTCTTGGGTTGTATTAAATAAATATAAATAAGAGAACAATTATTTTGAAAAGTGTTAATAAATGTAAACACCAAACTTGAATACAAAATGATAACGGCAATGTTCCTGATATACATCAGTGTTTTGGTGAGTGTTCTCAAAACTGTTTACGTTCTGTTTTACTCGCAGTGTGTAATCGTTTTTGTGTGAGAACGGGTTAAAAGTTGGGTTTTGACTTTCGTCTACTTTAAAGAAACTATAGCCAAAAAATAATTGCTGATAAATTAATTCACATGGCCCGGCCCAGTTAGCTAATTTAAACAATAAGTCATATTATGTCTCATTGTCAAAGTGCAGCTGATAAAAGAATGAAACTATAATAAGAGCTCGTCATTAACCTGATTTCAAGATCAATCACTTAGTTGAGTCGGTCAACTACATGATCACATGCTAGCACCGTACATCACTGTGGTTTGCGAGCAAGGATCAACAGTAGTTTACCGCACGGACATTGGCACTGACCTCGGACGTGTTCACACTTACAGCTAATAACTCCTCAGTGCAAGTGTGTTTCCCTGAAATGCAACATGTCTCTACATTGCATCTGATGGCACGCCGCCAGCTTGCACCTTAAGTTGACGGGTCAAACTTTACATCTCTAGTGTTGAAAAACAGGTTAATATTTACTTTGAAGTTTACTATCTTCGAATGATGTGATGATTGTTTCATTTGCCTCGGTGTATATCATAAAGTAGTCTGGAATTTCGCTTGCAATTTTTACTATTGCACGTAAATATAGGGAAAGCGAGCTGGTCTAGTGGTAGATAGGCTTTGGTCTCCAAGGTCCCTGGCTCAAATCCCACAAGTCACTAATGGACATTAGTTATGCAATGGAGGATTGGAGAATATGCGTTTCGAGTCCTATGATGTTAAGCGTTTGCAAACATTTAAAAAGTAGTTAAAAAATACGTATTTCACGTTTAGAACACTATTTGACTCAGTAGGTTTTCTATACTTTATATACTGCCAACATTTAATGTTGAAATGGTCTGCCGTACTGAAAATAATATTAAATGCATATTTAGATATAGATAGTTTATTATTGTTTCTTCCATTGGGTAACCTTGGAATATTGCTACTACAAAAGGTCTTACGAAGGAGTCTTACACAAGTAGAACATCAATAAGAAGAACTTCGATAAAACGTGAATCTTGATAACAAGTGCAATTTATGAATACCCTTAATATTATAATACCCCTAATTACATGTTATTATAATATAAATCTGTGATAAGAAGTGAACTTTGATATCAAGTTTTTTTATGGTTCCCCTATTTTAATTTCCGTAGTTTTATAGACCTACTATAGAAGTCCAAACTCTGTCCAAAAACACCTCAATCACATTTAAATATAATAGAATTTAAGAAAACCCTTTAAGCTATAACTAAATATTAAATTATCTGATTATTTAGCCTTATTAGCGAAGGTTTGGAACTTTGGCGAACCTTTGAAATTAGAAAAAAAAAAAAAAAAAAAAAACTCCTTATAAAATCTTAAATACCTTACCCAAACCTTACCCAATCAAAAATATAAATAATTTGTAAATACTATAGAAAAAAAATGAATATTTCTGGGTGATTTTAGCCTCTTGTGCGATGTTTATATTTCGGCATCTACAGTATATTCATTTTAAATATATATCAATGTTGTACAATTTCATTGTATACATTTAATTTTCTAAAAATAGGTAATTCAACTCTGATTTTAGGGTAGACACACTGTTGCCGTTATTCACACAAGATACCAATCTATTCCTTGTGTCAAGTTTGCACCATTGTCGATCAACACTTGGAGATCAGTATAATTGCACCAACGCTGATGTAAAACATATTCACATTTAATGGATATTCAAACCTCATCTACTGGAGCGATTCCATTATCCACTCACGCCTCCATACTCCATTCTCCATCACTTGAACCTCTTTGCCATAATGCCATCTGTGACTGAGTGGAGCCCCCTGCGGCGGGGCCCCGAGCAATCGGGGTTATTAGCTAGCACATAAGTGATTTACAAAAAATAAACGTATTTGCCATTTTTCAACTCTAATATACAATTATAGTATTGGATGAGTATTAGTACCGGCATCCATTTTCGCCTTAGGTGTTATAAAATGTTATAAGATCTAATGAAAAAATGTTATATGATAATGTAAGATGTAAAAGCTTTATATGTAGGAAACCCTTCCTTTCCCAACATGAAATACAGTAATCTATACAATTCAAACCAATTACAAAGGATGGTAACGTTGACTTTTTTACTGTCCAAGAAGATAGTACAGTGTATTCTGTTGTAACTAAAAAATAAAAATGTATGCTCGTTTCATACGACAACGTTTGGAGTGCGCTGATGTTGATACAGTAATGTTACTTTTTAAAACGTTTTTATTAGCTCGCTTTCTTGTCCAGTACAAATTTTGCAATCAGTTTTATCCTAACTTCCCGATGAGCTAGGGACTTGAAACTTGAAACATAGCTCACAAATGGAAGACAATGCAATATTATATCATTTAATTTTCATATTTCAGTTGGGCTTCGCCCCATGGGCTTGTTTTTATTTAGATTAGGTTTTATGAGTTGTACTTTTTTGTTTTGTTACAAAAATCCTATTATTTTATGTATTTTTCATGGGTTGAAATAGTTTTAAAATATGTTAAATAACAGAAACAGATAGTAACTAACAAACACACACTACAGTTGACGCCACTGACCTTGAAATTGACCTCAGCTGATCCAAATTATGATAAATATTTAATGAAGTTTCTTTAACCTGCGGAAGTTGGGTAGCTTTCTCAGCATCTAGCCAACATCACCACGATATTGAACTCCCTACAAAATAAATTGTACACCATTATAAATTGCTACATTTGTAACCACTTTCATTCTCGACTGAGAGAACGTGATACAACCTCACTGTGATTACGTCATTTAGCGGTTGTTTTTCTGGTGACTTAGCAGTCGTAGAACGCAACGCTACACCTCCAGTAAGCATAAACATGCAGTAGTCGCCTGGCGTCGCGACATAGAGATCAGCAAGAATTAAACCCACATTAACAGCTGATAGACTGAACCGTTGGGATTTACATCTGGAGGAAATAGTTATTTATGTGAGAAACGCTGCATCAGCTGATCATAGTCGTAGTATCTTAGTGTTGCAAACTTATTTTTAAGTGTACACGTATTACGTGCCTAATAAAACACACGGTTTTGTGTTGTTTGGTTGGAAGTTGGAATACTGGAGTGCGGTAAAATAAATGAGTGCGGAAAAACAATGAGTGCGGAAAATGTAAATAAGTGCAGAAATAAGCTATTTTGCGTGCTATAGGCCTAATCAATGTAAGGATGATGTAAAAATCATGTAATGCACTTTGTCAGATCACTGTAGGAAAATATAATTATCATCAAATTAGGAAAAACGTTACATATATTATTATAAAATCTGCAAAATAGCCTATGGAGATGTAAGCCACATTGATTATTTGAAAATTAAAAGAAACAGGGGATACAAACGACTTATCTACGTAAGCACTTCAATTAATTTGAAACTCATTACTCCTACAATGTTGTGTAAATGTTGTACATCGCGTGTGTGTGTTTGTGTGTGCCTTATCAGCAATGATAAGACGACCTTGCTGTCCTTGAGACGCTTGAGAGGAAGCAGATTGCGCCAGTCGCATTAAGTCATCTCAAGTGAGTCAGTGTTGTTGAGAAAATCAAGTGATTGTACTGAGTCGCCAATCTGGCTAGTGTATGCTTCAAATCAGAGTACTTGTAGTAAATCTCATAATTTGTTTTAATTGCTCTTGGTTTGATTGAGTTTCTGAACAAATGAAAGATTGTAATAAAAACAATTAATGACTATTAATTCAAGGTTATAGTTTACCCTCATGTCCCAAGAAAATTACTGAATTGGATGAAATTAATTAAAATAAAGAACAATTGTTGGGAAAGCATTTTGAACTTTATACTACAGGCATAGATTAAAGGAGTATATTTGTCTGTGCTGCAGCTTACTCTAGTTTTCCCCGAAGTTCTAAGGAAGTATTTTTTGTTAAAAAGAATGAATTCAAAAAATTAACAACGATCTTGCAAAGTGTTTATAAATTAAGCAGCTACGAAGGCTGTCCTCCGTGAAGGAAACGTCTTGGACAGGATTGAGCGAATCTCTAAAAAAAGAACAATGATTTTCTAAGTGTTTATAAATTAATCATGCAGCTAAAACTAATTTTTCCTTCAATAGTTGCAATAACTTTCTTTTCCCTCAACTTCAAAGGAAAACAAACAACCATCAAAGTACTATGCTACGATTTTCTTAAGATCGTTTGTGTTTTAATTTTTACTTTGTTGATACGTCTGTTTCGAGGTTCATATTTTAAAGAAGAATTGTTGGAGTAAAATTAATACTAACACTTCTAGCCTTCTTGCACGACTGCCAAATAGCAGTAGAATTAATTATATAGAAAACACTACTTTTATTTAAGATCCATGGAACATATGAAACGAAAACTCATCGAAGAATTGTCAGCAGTGCGAGACCTGAAGAGAATATAAACGAGGTCTATTAGGGAAGGCAGTTGGCTGCATGTTTGGGAAGGGAGAAAGGATTGGTACGAAGGTCATGTCTATGCAATAACAGTCTGTCACTGATAATCCTGGTTGTTTCTATCGTAGAGCGTCGCCGTCTTGGCATTAACATGGACATAAACTAGGATTGTGTTTGTTTTGACTAAAGAGTGAAAAATATCACAAATTAGTTTTTGTAGTTTGGCTCTAACCATATTGTTACAAGTCAGGAGCCCCGCGCAACAATAGCCAGGCGCCGTCTCAAAAGGGTTGTTTGTTTACCCGGGTTTCTCCTAGCGCACCACGGATAGACAATAGACCCATGTCAACGGACTACCTCAATAGGGGCCCTAGAACCTTCTACACTTCTACGGCGTAAACACCTTTGTCTAGGCTACCAGGGGTCTCTAGAATGTTCCACGGCAAGCTTATATAAGGGACCGTCTTCCGGCACACGGAGTTGAGTTGAGTTGAGTTGAGCCTTCCGAGAATCGTCGCAGCAAGCGCGTGTCAGTGACCAGTGCTAGTGCTAGTGGCAGTGACAGTGTAGTGTCGGTGTAGAGACAGTGTAGTGACACTAGTGACAGTGTAGTGACAGTGCTGTAACAGAAGTAGTGATAAATCCTGTAAAGGTTAGCTGTAAGTAGAATCATTGTAAATTAGAATAGGCTTTAGCTAGGTTTAAATAGGGTTAGCTAGGTGTTAGGTAATTCTAATATCTGTAAATATAGAATAATTAGTGTAAATAAAATAGCTACTATAAAATCGCCAAGTTTTTATTGTAAAGAACCTGCTAAGCCCGCAACAATTGGTGTCAGAAGTGGGATTATTTTGGCGATTTTAATTGTAAAATATTGAGTTTAATTTTAGTTGTATTAGATATTTTAAGGGAAGATTCAGGGTCTTCGTTACATAGTAGTAATTTGTGTCAAATTTGTTTACAAAGGACAAAATCATTTATTGTAAAATTATTTTAATTGTTTTGCATAAAATGGCTTTCAAAGGTGTAAAACTTGATGAATTAAAAGTAGCTGATCTTAGGAGAGAATTAGAAGAACGAGATCTAGATACTAGTGGAACTAAATCAGCCCTTCAGGCACGCCTTAAACAAGCTTTAATTGATGCAGGTGAAGATCTGGATAACGTTTTATTTGAAACATCTGATGTCAATAAAATGCTTAAAAACTTGGAGTCAACAATTTCAGAAAGTAGTAAAACATTAGAGTCAAAAATGTCAGAAACTAGTAAGAACCTAGAAGCTAATATTGAATCAAAAATGTCAGAAAATAACAAAAACTTAGAGTCAAAAATGTCAGAAACTAGTAAAGCATTAGAAAACCTAGAAGCTAATATTGAGTCTAAAATGTCAGAAAATAACAAAAGCTTAGAAGCTAGCATTGAGGCAAAAATGTCAAATGTAGAATCAAAAATGCTGAAAAAATTAGATGAGTATTCGAGCAAAGTTGATAGTTTAGAAAGTAGAATGAATGAAATGGATGAGAAATTTAATTGTTTAGAAAAAAATCTAGAAGATAGGTTAGTTGATAAGCTCAGGCAGGAGATGGCTGCATCGGGAAGCTTCACACCTGCGTCATCGGCTAGCACGGACGAATTTCGGCCGGATAACGCCCCAGAAACGATCTCCAAGCCAGCGCCCACCATTGCTGCCGTTGCCCCACAGAACATCGTTCCTCACTTCGATGGCAAAACCCCCTGGGATGACTACATGCTTCTCTTCGAGACAGCGGCTATGGTACATGGGTGGACTGAGGAGACAAAGGCTTCAGCACTGTGCCTTGCACTACGGGGCGATGCGTTAGCAGTTCTGCATGCTATGCCAATGGCGGAGCGGAAGAATTTCCCAGAACTAGTGAAGAGATTGGACATGCGCTTTGGGCATCGACACATGGACCAGCTCTACCGATCTCAACTGCGGAACCGGATCCAGAAGCCAAGCGAGTCACTCCAGGAGTTCGAAGCCGACATTGCTCGCCTGGTGAGAAACGCCTATCCATCGGTCACGGATGATGTCTACGAGAGCTTGGCAGTGGATAATTTCCTAGACGGACTACGTGAACCCGAGACTCAACAGGCAGTGAAGCTCGCCAGACCAAAGACACGGAGTGACGCACTGACACAGGCGCTGGAGTTCGAGGCTGTACGGCAGTCGGTGAGAGGTCAGCCTCGAGTCCGTGTGGCAGACGCAGAACCTACAACTCCACTGGACATCGAGGACCTGGTAGAGAGAGTTCTGGAGGCACTCAAAAATCGTCACCGGCAGGCACGCTGTTTGAACTGCGGAGAGATGGGGCGTCCCCGGACTAAGCCTCATTCAATCCCTCCAGGATCGAAGCAGGAGTATGACTTCGAGTCAAATCATCGCACTGGGCCGGGCCATAAGAAGGCGGATGCACTCTTCAGAAGACAATGTGGAGACAGTGGCAATCATTGTGCGCGCAAGGAAGACTACAGTGCATCGGTTCGTCGTGTGATCGTTATTAACGACGAAAAGGACGAGAAGCTTTCAGAGGACCGGAAGGGGGACCCAGACCTAAGGCACATTATGCAGTGGAAGATGGACAATAAAGGAAGATCATCGGTGCAGGATGTGGCTCCCTTGTCAAAGAACGGGAAGATGATGGACGAGAAAGTCCGTCGCAACATATCTGGAGCAAGTGACAGGATGAGGGAGAGGTACGACGTGAAGGCCGAGAAAGGAGGGTTCAGACCTGGAGACCTCGTGTGGCTACACAATCCCCGAAGGCGTCGTGGATATTCGCCAAATCTCCAGAACTCGTGGGAAGGACCTTATGAAGTTATTTCCCGTCTAAATGACGTCATCTATCGGATTAAGAGGCAACCAGACGGCAAACCCATATTAGTCCATTTCAACATGCTTGCATCCTACAACGGGGATCACGGCAAACAAGAGGAACAGCAAGTTCGGAACCTCTCAACCGAGCCAAGAGACATCGTGCCTGAGAGACGTGGAAATGAAGGACCGAGGCTGTTATACAAGGACCTCTTCACTTTGCCAGTGGAATATGCCTTGGCCCACTGCGTAGCAGAAGACCTGAGAGCGTCGCGAGGTATAGCCACAGTCTTCAGGAAAAAGTTTGGAGGGACTGAAGATCTCGAGCGTCAGAGACCCGCCATTGGCACCACCCTTAACCTGAAGCGTAATGGACGGCATCTGTTCTACCTCGTAACCAAGGAGACGTCATGCCAGAAGCCGTCCTACGAATCGTTGAAGAAAAGCCTGCAAGACCTGCGAGACAAGCTCCTTCGGATTGGAATAAAAAAGCTTGCTATTCCCAGGCTGGGATGTGGTTATGACGGACTGGAATGGAAGATTGTGAGAAATATGGTGCGGGAACTTTTTAAGGACACTGGCATCGAAATTGTGGTCTGCGTATACAACCCATGGGGAACCTCCGGTGGACCAGAAGATCGCAAGCTTCAGGGGAAATCTGTTCTGGGACAGAACAGTCTTAAGGAGGGGGTAGTGTTACAAGTCAGGAGCCCCGCGCAACAATAGCCAGGCGCCGTCTCAAAAGGGTTGTTTGTTTACCCGGGTTTCTCCTAGCGCACCACGGATAGACAATAGACCCATGTCGACGGACTACCTCAATAGGGGCCCTAGAACCTTCTACACTTCTACGGCGTAAACACCTTTGTCTAGGCTACCAGGGGTCTCTAGAATGTTCCACGGCAAGCTTATATAAGGGACCGTCTTCCGGCACACGGAGTTGAGTTGAGTTGAGTTGAGCCTTCCGAGAATCGTCGCAGCAAGCGCGTGTCAGTGACCAGTGCTAGTGCTAGTGGCAGTGACAGTGTAGTGTCGGTGTAGAGACAGTGTAGTGACACTAGTGACAGTGTAGTGACAGTGCTGTAACAGAAGTAGTGATAAATCCTGTAAAGGTTAGCTGTAAGTAGAATCATTGTAAATTAGAATAGGCTTTAGCTAGGTTTAAATAGGGTTAGCTAGGTGTTAGGTAATTCTAATATCTGTAAATATAGAATAATTAGTGTAAATAAAATAGCTACTATAAAATCGCCAAGTTTTTATTGTAAAGAACCTGCTAAGCCCGCAACAATATTGTAACAGAACTTTTCAAAATAAGTATTGATACAGATGAAAATCCGTTGTTAATTATATAATGAGAGTATTTCCACTGCGTATAGGCAATGAATTAGTTGACACTCCCAAAAACTATTACAAAACAATTAATTTATCATATTATGAATAATTTGGGGAATTATAATATGTATCAAATATGATTTTCTGAGTTTTGGCACAAGACATTTCTCGTTACCTTAAAAATCAAACAGTTTCTGTGGTTTCTATGCAATAAAAATAGTTACTATAGTAGTTGAAAAAATATTTTTTTCTAATGTAGTTTTTGTACTAATGAAGATGTTATTTACGTCAAAGTAGCTTATATTAGTATATTTCTTAATTTCTCCCTGACAGAAAACCATAACCATTTCATACAGTTAATTAATTTTTTTGCTAATCCTAGCTAGTTTAACAATACAGTAAAAAACACTACTGATTATAACAATACAATTAATTTTGAATGGTGTAAGTAAGCGTCAGATTCAACCTGTATCTTATCGTAAAATAAGATGAATGTTCTAATATGTGTTTCATGTTAACTTTTAATGGTGCTTACGTGCAAATAATTGTTTCCCTTTATTTTAGGGAAGATGCTTTACTATTTAGTATAAATATAAAAATTAAATTGTAAAAATACGTGTTTAAATTGAGTTACTGTAAATTAGTTTCAATTTTGTTACATACCAGAAGGTATACTAAAGAGGCTGCCCCTTTACAGAAACGGGACGGAAATTTATTTTAAATTGTCCTCAGTAGGTCCATAAAGATGATTTATCAATCAGGGAGTATGTGTATTACCTACTTTCGTTCCTTTAAATTTAGCTACCACATAATCAAATGGTGTTATAAACCATTCCAAATTGCAGGGTTCACTAACTGTCAAGTACCCTCACCAATATTTTGTGATATTTTACCCCTCCCCTAACATTTTCAAACATATTTTGGTAAGGTAATCAAAACGTATCATTCAATGAACATTTCAAAATTAATTAGCTGGAGTGTGTGACTGAACGTAAACTTTGTGCAAACATCCGTCATAGGACACAGCTTCGCCATTGCTGACTAATTATGTTGTGTTGACTGGAAACGCACAACTATGAACATTGAACATCAAACACGCTGAACATGCTATGAACACCGCAGTAGACGAGGTTCAAAGTGATTCCTTAAAAAGGGAACCACGCAATTAGATTCAATTAATTATAATAGTCGAAATATTCCCTCTCGTTGTGCATGTTATTCTCCACGTTTGTTTTAAAGGGAAACATTATTGTTTATGATTTGTTATCTATATAATGTCATGCTTAAAAAAAAATCAAGGTTCTAAAAGCATTACTGTGCATCGACACTCAGTTAATTCATTGTATTTACATGTTTCCTCGTTAAAACGGTAAACATTCTTCTAAAATATACAGTATCGTTTCATGAATTTATTGTAAAAGCTAACTAGTGCTGAATAAAACTGTATGTCACTGAGCTGGAATCAGTCTCACAAGAATTTAAAGAATGAAATGAACATTGAAAAATATAGATTTAAGATAGGTTAGAGTAACTAGTGTATATAAATCTAATAACTGCGTAGGTAGCCGAAAGGTATAGTGCTTGATTTCAAATTAGTAATTTAAGGATCAGTTCCGGACCAGGATGTGTTTTTCAAAGTGAGTTATTATACTACCCAACAAAGTTTGGAACGTTCTATTGCAATTTAGGACAATTTAGGACAATTTAGGATTACTTTAAGTAAAAGAATAAATAAATAAACGTCTATTGTTATAAATACAAAAAATAATGCAAATAAAAAAAATGAAACGTCACAAACATAAGCCATATTTATTATTTCGTATGTTGAAATTCATAGGTCAATATTGAACATATTTATTACAATTTTACTGTCAAAAAAGTACATAACCAAAAACACGTGCATGACTCTTAACTCTTTGAAGCCTTTTTAATGTTGTTTGCAAACCCCAAAAAACCCGTCCGTGAGTGCGGCCTGGCCCTCGCATTTGTTCCGGGTTTTCACGCTTTTATTGGCAATACAAGAGTCCTCGTTTGTCCACTTTTTTGACCTCAGTGAACGGCTCAATACTTCAAGAGTTCATGTTTATGACAAAAACATTAATATTTGCAAACTCTTTGTAACACTGGTGTTTTTTTTGTTTGTTTGTTTGATTAGCACACGCTTAAGTATGTGATTTCTGTAATGGAATCGTTTACAATACAATCCTATGGACATTTTTTGATTTGCAATGGTAAATAACGTTTATTCGAAATCGTTATTACAACCGTGATAAAAAGTAAAGCATAGAAAGCCTACAGTACCTACAGTAAGTTATATGTTAAATTGCCATTTTTGAAACCGGTGCCTTATTAATTTTTCAACCACTTATGTCAAAGTACAGGGTGGTCATAATCAATTATTGTACACTTTATAAGATTAAGTACTTAAAAAACCAAGCAACTTAGAAACGAGGGAAATCTAAAGCGGTCGTATAAGGTACTTGCAAAAAATATTATAAAAATGTCAGTAATAATAAAAAGTGATTGTATGTAAAAAGTATGTAAACATCACCTAAATTGTGAATGTAACTTATGTTTTCTTCTCAATGACTTATGTTGTGGCATAGTCAGCTGGCCAACAATGGACCTTTCTACACCAGCTGTGTATGTATGGCATTTGACTAATCAAACATTTAACTGGCTCAGTAGCAAAATTACTAGTATGCAAGAAAAAGCAAAGTGTGTTCTTTGGTTTCATTAAAGCAGATTTGTAATAAGCGTTTGATGAAGGCTTCGTTTATAGTATGTCCGTAATTCTCCGAGTAACAATTATATATAATTGTGGTACAGACAGTTCGAACAAACAGGATGTGTCCAAAAAAAGGGTCCTCACATCAGATAAAAACATAACTAGTTTTTATAATTACTTCAAATTCACGCGATAAAGATGAAAACTAGATCATTAAATGAAATCCAGGCATACTTTTGGGCACAATATGGTTGCACTTAACACAATTCTAAAATCATATTTTTAAAACTTAAGCTTAAAGATTTATCTACTTGTAACTCAGTAATTAAAACATCATAAACAATCATCACCAACTAACCGAACTCCAATACACTCAAACATTATAACATGATACAACATGTAGCAACAAACTAGAGCAAACATGCATTACCAGGATCAACACAGGCCTATTTTGTTTCATTACAGAACTAATTTGAATTCATGGGAAATCCATTAACATCTCATCACACGAGCAGTAAACAGTAAATTGCCTTCCAACCCGAATTGAAGCTTTGAGAGCGGTTATGAACTAATGTGGAATTTAGATGGCGCAGTAGATGTTATCATTGTTGAAATGTTGTTTGGTTAAATAATTGTAGTCAATCGACTTAAGGAGAAACACTAACAAAATATTTGCAATTTTTATCTGAAAGTGTATTCGTATACCCCATAAAGAACCAGAATTCATCTTAGTGATAAAAGGTGTGAAGATATGGACTAATATGATAGCTGGGTAGTTATAGTGACCGCCTGATTGTCAGGTTGCCGGATCAAGTCTGGAAAAATGTAGAATCTGTAAGGTTTGGAACTGGTCCCAGCTGCCCTTTATAATAAATGGTCCTGCCTAGAAACTGCTGATCTTATAAAAAAAAATCCACACCCCCATTCACGAAACAGCTGATTCAAATGGTACAAAACCAACTTTTTTGGAGTAAAAATAAATTTGAATCAGTATTGTTTTGTCATTGAACGTTACCAAAATGTAACAAAAATAACCTGATTCTCTATTACAGCTTTAAAGTACAGTTGGGTTCAAAATTTCTGATCCATTCTCAAAACAAAATAATTAACGTTGGAAAAAACGTGCTTCTTACGCGGAAATTATGTTCTGGATATAAGGGGATGGGAAGGGGATGAAGAAGGGGTAAGAACCCCAAAGTGGACCAACGCCTCACGTGGTGGACCATAATAATCTCAACTCCCCCCCCCACACTTACCCCCGGGGCAAATACGTCCAATTACAACAACCTTCTGTATCGTGTAGATGGATCAGTAATTTCGCCAGCCACTACCCAAGGGCTCAACTGAATCATTGCGGGACAAATTAAATGTCCCTTTCGATCAATATCTTGTAGTGTGAGATGGAAATAATCCGTTAAAATGTTATTGCTCGATACAGGGATTGTTGAGGACAATTTCAATTATGATTAGGTTTTGCACGATTAAATGTTCATTTAATCTAAGTCTATTTTGTGTGAGATTGAAATCATATTCTCTTATAGGGTAGAATTGTTTTGAAGGGGAAAAGAATTCGTGATTAGGAAAAAAAAATTCACGGCGTTTTGGGAATTAAAATCTGATCCCGTTTTCAGGTGTGAAAGTACTTTAAATATAACAACATAAATAGGACAAAAAACTAACCAAAGCTGGAAAACCACAAAAGAAAAACTAAACAAGAGGTCCGTATAGCATTAAAATAAAAATAAACAAACAGGAACAAAATGACCATATCTGCATTAGATTAGAATTACTCTATTTCAATTCGTAGGTGTTCCTTTATAGTAGTTTACGCAAAGATCACATAAATATAAAATATAGTCTTTAAGACACGAGTAGAAAATAAGGTACAAGCCTTGGCTATATATTGAAGAGATCTTTGTGTAAACTACTCAGACCCTACCATGGTGGAAGGCCCTACTACATACCCTGATGTCTTTTGTCATTGGGCTACGATGCTAACAAAAAGGTTGACGTTAGATACACGGACAGGGTTGGACCGTGTCCTTTCAAAACACGTAAGAAATTCCATTGGCATAAAAACACACAAAAACCCGTTTTAAACATTTATCTAGGGGATATTGTATCATACAGTATAACAATCCATTGCTTTATTGTAGGGATGTAAACCTCAGTGACCAATCCCCGCACTGTACACTATACCCCACTAGACCGCTCTCTTCCTGGTCAACATTAACTGAAGTGCTTATCCTATACGCATGCGTACGCAGAGTTACAAACACAATTCAACGCGCAATTATGCACAGGAAGCACCAATCTGTCGACTAGCAACAGCTGATACAGTGAAGGTCACGGACATAAAGCGCCGGAAGGTAGATAGTAGATAGTAGTATCGGCACGGGCGATACGTCATGCGGATCTGCTACGCCACGGTACAAGGCCGCCTCTATCTCACTCACGTACTGGCGAAATTAACCAAAGTTCCCAACGTGGTCCGATAACGGACCAACTAGTCCGGTGGACGCCACCTGAATTTAAAGCGAAGCTTGCCAAGGTCATAGCCGAAGATAATCGTTTGCTGCCGATCTACAGTTCAGTAGCCCCTGGGTAGGCACATTGTTGACACAACTACTTTTTAATTTCCTCTACCACGGCACAAGGTTCCCGGCAGTGAAATCCTTATCTGACTCACGTACTTGCAAAATTAACCAAAGTTCTCAACGTGGTCTGATAACGGACCAACCAGTCCGGTGGACGCTACTTGAATTAACTACTATTTGGCCAAGGCTGTCCACGATTTAGCGGGAGTCGCCGTAATTTGAGATACAGGTCTTGCTCCTCAGAGCATAAGAACTGCTTCAAAACACATTTTCGGAGCAGTTCCAAAGCTCCGAATTCTTTTCGGAATAATGTCTGTCGGAATAATGCCGTACACTGAGAGAATAAACTACTTACGATTACCATTACTATCACCAATTAAAATGGGAACATATTTTCACCCGAATATGAATAAAATAGCTGCTTTACCCGTGCTTCGCAACGGTAAGAGACCAAGGAATAGAATTACGCTGACTGTATATTTGCTGTATAAAATTGTTACATATATTTTATTCATTTACAAACAAAAACTTAATTTTATCACCTAGGGAAGTAAAATTCTTTGATTTACATTTAAATAAGGGGGTTAAATTCCGAAGTAGTAATTATAAGTGGTTCTGACGTGTGTTTATAATAATGAAACTATGATTTAGTTGGAATAGATAAACCTGTGTGTAGATTGGGTCTATGATGATTGGAGTGTCCAATGGAAATCAATCACCACTTACCATCTTTTATTTGTATTTACCGTCTCGTAAGTCAATAGTATAAGTGTAAATATATTCTTACAAGTGTTATTAGACGTATATCTTTTTTTCAGTTTCGAACCATCCAAAGATTTCTAACCTTTCTCAGGATACCATCGACGACAACCTTTTGAAAATGTGTTTTACCGTTTTACGGTAAGTTGTTTTAGCTCCTGTTAAATTTTTTTTAGCAATATAGCTATTTTCCTCCTCGCTTATTGTGTTGCAATATTGTACCTACGCAACCTATGTTTTTTCTAGTACTTGAAAATTCCGTTAAAAATGATTCGATTACTGATCAATCTCTACAGAAGTGTTGTAATTGGACGTATTTGCCCAGGGGGTAAATGTTGAGGGGGGGGGGGAGTTGAGATTATTATGGTCCACCACGTGAAGCGTCGGTCCACTTTGGGGCTCTTACCCCTTCTTTACCTCCCTCCCCCCCCCCCAACACAATAATCGCAAAACACCCTTCCCTATGTCAGAAACACACGTCGTTGTAAACCTTTTTTTTAATTTGACATGTAACTGTAAATGAACGGTTTGGCTTTGATTAAATCTTTACATTTTGTAACGTCTAAAATGTAAAGGGTGAAATCTTAGTGACATTTCTACACATAATGACGATTAATTATAAATAATAAATCAAGTTAGCTCAAATTACAGTATTAAGCTACCTTAATGTATCAAAGGTTAAGTAAACGTAAACATTATTCAATATCAGTTCTCGTTGAATAAAACTTAAGTGATGAACATGATTTAACAGCTATAAAAATAACACACTTTAGTAGTATGGGAGTGTAACGTATTAATAAAATAATATAACGTAAAAGGTAACATGAACTATAATTTAGAGTTTAAATGAGAGAAAAAACTTGATATCAAAATTCCCAAAATTTCTTGTCTTATTAAAAAATAAAAACTGTAATATAGTGGAGGATAAAGTATATAACGTAGAACGAGAAAAATCATTTTGAAACTAGTCAACTGTGTGCTTGCTCATGTGTGTTCGATGTTCAATGTTTGAAGTTCAATGTTCAATGTATGATGTTCAATGCAGAGTTTCTGTAACTTGGACCACAACATAATTAGTCAGTAATGGCGAGGTTGTTTGTTGACGGATGTTTGCACAAAGTTTACGTTATGATACATTCTGACTGTAGTCAATTAGTCAACGATGTTATTTAATTCGAGCATTGACTGTATAACCTCTTCATCAGAATTGTACGTGTTATTGAATTTACAAAGAATAAAAATACTTCTAGTAACAGAGGAAATATATACTGTTGACTCCCAATACGGTAAATACATATAAAAGATGTTAAGTGGTGATCGACTTTGATTGGACACTCCAATCATCATCAGACTCGATAGACGAATGATCCATTACATTTTTTATATGAAACAACGCAACAATTAAAGCCAAACAAATTGACCATGTGTTTCAACCCCGTGGGGTTACAATATAAATATTCCAACCAATCCCAAGCACGAATAATCAGACATAATCATTCCTCTGCGGGATCTGCTAAAAGGTTCAAATTCCTTCAAAGACGGCGACGCTCTACGATAGAAACAACCAGGATTATCAGTGACAGACTGTTATTGCATAGACATGACCTTCGTACCAATCCTTTCTCCCTTCCCAAACATGCATCCAACTGCCTTCCCTAATAGACCTCGTTTATATTCTCTTTGGTTTTCGCGATAAACATTCCTTTTGAAAGCGTGTTTTTAATCTTGAAAACACATAGAGTTCTCTTGTACTAATTTATGCAATTTACATTCTTAAAGTTTTCGGTTGTAATAGAGCTGGGTGGTTTGAGGTTAAAGTATTAATTGTAATTTAGTTGCAAATAATAAAAAAACTTTTAATTTTCATCTTTTACCACAAAAACTGCAAACTAACTAGTTGGGAGATAATCATATTTTAATCCAATTAGTTTATTTTAAAAAATCTTAGGATTATTTTTCTACTTTTCAGTAAGAATTGCATTTAATTTATTTTTATACTGTACAACTGTCATAGTTACGGCTACGTTGGCAATTACTCTCTACAAGTGACTACACAAAACTTCAGCTTTGTAGCCTATAAGGCAGTTTGGCCACTCAGCACTAAATGACGTGTGCTCTTAAACACAACAGACATGAGTAACTGCCACTTATCGCCTGATATAGTAATCCGTTTCCGCTTTTCAAGGTCTATTTTCTTTCATGAACTAATTCATTATTCAACTGTTTGATTAAGCTTAATTGGTGAAGCGAATATTTCCAAACATGTTACATTAGTAAGTATAACAATCATGTTGTAAATTGTGAAATAACGGTGAAATGATAATAAAAATATTGTGAATATTGTGATTTTGCGTTCGCAAACAACTAGAAAAATAAGTGTTCGCTACTAAAGTCAGCAAATAAAGTTTAGAATTGAATTCTCCACTTACAGGAAAAAGACTGTGTCGGATTATATGAAACGAAGGATTGCGAAATAGCTTAAATCAACCTTCAAGTTAAAAAAAGGTCAACCTATGTTGCCTTATTATGCCTGTTTTGGTCATGAAGGGTTCAATTGAATAGGTTAAGATAACGCAATGTCCATTGAAAACCTATTAGCTGTACAGACACTGACCAATGCCTCTTATACAATTCTTATACCTATTGATCGGATTAGAGTGATGTTTTATCATCTATCAGGTCATTGAATGTTTCGGACAAATACATAGTGAGCTATTTATGTAATTTATCGGACTGCAAACTAACAGAATTTTTTTTTTGTGTGTAAGACTTGAGTTGGATGTTTAAGTACCAACTGTATATAATATAAAGACTACCCAAACAAAACTAAACTAATGAAAATTTTGCATATCAAAAGAGTTTTGTTTACCTCACAAACTTAACGTACAAAATGTATGATTCACTTTGAGGCTGTTTTAGGGAATCGTTTTGAAGGAAACGACGACCCGAAACGTAAAGTTCCGGATGCATTAGCGTTACGGCCCTGTTTACCTTTATTTGGCATCAACTTCTCAATATGCTACGTGCGCGGAATGTCTACATGTCAATTTCCGATGGCTTCATCTGCCTTACGACATCTGTCGTCACAATGCCTCTGCGTTTTATTCCCGTCGGGTTTGCTAAGTTGAGGGGGGGGGGTGTATATTTTATACTGACGGAATCTGAATTTTGCTATAGCGTGGTAATTATTTGTATTGTTAAAATATTACGAGGTGACCCGTTCGCAAAATGAGCATTTTAATGAAGGTAAACAATGTTTTTCTATGTTAAAACGAATAATGCGCACATACAACCCCTCCACTTTTTTACCTTTCAAAAATATTTTCATACAGTTAAATGATACTAATATTTTACAATTGATTACATTTATTGATTGTAATTCTATGTCATCGTAAGTGGTTCACCTACCTCAATCAGATTACAGTTATCAAAAAAGAAGCTATTTTCAATTCCTTTTCAAACTCTGTTTCGTCTCTTGTCTCTTATTTATAATCTGAATTTGGTTCAAATTTTACTCAAGGATTAGCATTTTATTTACAATTCACATTTAAAACAGTTGTAAATAAAGTTTTCCAGCATTACTGAATCTTTTGAAAACAAAATTTAACGCTTAAGGGTGAAGCCCTAATATAAATTACCATTTTAGTTCATTAATCCCCTCCAGTAGATCATGCGCTTTAAAATGAAACCTCAATTGTAAAAATTGGTTAAGTAGGATGTATAAAATAAAATTGTAGTGTAAAAGGGATGTTACAGAATTTTTTTAAGTATATCAATTTGAAATTTTTTGGGTTATGTTAGTAATGTTTTATCTACAGCTACTTTAAGAGCATAAAACGAATAAAAGAGCACAACACGAAAAGGGAGGCAATAGTATGAGGTAAATAAAAGGCATTTTTTAAAGGTAAGTATATTTAATTATATTAAGCTTCCTTGGAACACCAATTAAATTCAAAACACGTTAAACTCCTTCATGAATTAAATTAAAACCTTTGTTTTGTTTCAAGCACTTAAAAGTATTATAAAGAGCTCAACAAACGTAGGATTTTTATGAAAATGGAACTAGCAAATACTGTATAATACTTCTTCAAAACAATTTACCATCCTTTTCTCCATTTCTCTTTATCACACAACACAATAAAATGAAACCTGTTACAAGCACTGTACGATATTAAGAGAACCTCGGATTACGAAAGAATTAAATTCATTTGATACCCTAAAATGAAATACCTTTTATTGTACTTTTCTTTTTTGTTATTAATTTACAAAATGATACGAAAAATTTCAATATTTACAGTAATGGCAAACCTTACATTACAGTATGTTAATAAACGAACGAAATAAATATTTCATTCAAATCTTACAGAACAATTAGGTGAATAATGCAATACAAACTGCGTAAAAAGCTATACAACGTATTGGATGTACAGTAAAATAGCTTTTACATTGTCAGGAAATATTATACTTTATAAAATGTTTGAAAAATTACGTTCACCAAGTTCATGGCAAACGAAGGCTGTTATTTAAATTATGTAAATTAAGCACTTTTTCAGAATACTTTTAAATTTCAGAGAAACATTTCGAAAATACTGTATGACCTTTTGAGAGTAAATCCAGAGAGTTTGTATTATAAGTACTTACATCTACTTTTATATTGGGGATTTTTTATGGGACAGTAGTATTTCTTAGTGTTCTGACCAGTCAGGTAATTTTACTAACTAATGTCGACTATTGTTGGACTATCATTTATTGGTAGCTCAATAATGAAGTAAAATTATTAGTAGGCCTAGTAGTAGAGTGCGTGACTTCTATTCATGAGGTTCAAATCCCGCCAATCACCAATGGATTTTATGATTTTATCTAAGTGATAACGCCAAACTTTAATAGCCTGAATCACCTTACTTCCCTCTGTCTAAAGTAATGTGAAAAATCTCAGTCTAGAGTCTAGTTTTGGCAAATGACACCTGGATTCTTCGACATCATTCGGTGATCGAACCAGTAGACTTCACAGATGAGCACGCTAACCACTCATCTTCCCAGACAATTGATACAATTCTAACTCGACCCGAAGGAACATAAACTTAAAAAATCTGTGAATATAATAGGTTTTACATTTTGCACAAGTAGAATAAAACTACATACACGACAAAAAATTTATATTAAAATGCAAAATCCTCCTCAGCGTCCAGAAATCCCTCAAGAGCAGAACAAACATTTTAATCTCCATCAAGTCGGCATTTTTCTCTACAAGTGTTTTAAGCACTTCATCAGGGATGCTGTAGTAATGAGAGCTCATGGCTGGATGAATCCCCTTTTGTTTCTGTCTCTTTCTATCATTATGTCTCTCTCTCTTGCCAGACTCTTGCACAATACGACAAATCAATACATCTTACGATGGTGCGACAGAAAAGACCCCTCTAAGTACACAGATGACTGCAATTAGCCTCGGTAGAGTTGAAGTGTTAATGATTGTGGAGGGTTAATATTCAATGCTTATAAGAGGACTTTGAATTTTAAAATGTCAAGTTAATTTTAGGAATAAATAGATACACATATTCAAAACATAAGTTGAATTATTGAATATTGGATACTGAAGTAGACATCCCATCTATATGGACCAGCTGTAGCCAATTTTTGTAAAAGTTGTTATTGCTCTCAATAAGACATTCCAATAGTTTGAATAGGTAAAAAATATTTTTTATTCGACAGAAATTAGTAATTTAGATTAGCGCAAGCTGTCGGCGGCTCACATCAACTACGACGATTTTGGTTAAAAACTGGCTACAAATTAAACATGGGGATGGAATGTCTAAAAGGTTAAATGCAAAGTCAAATATTGTTTAGATTGGTAAATAATTAATTGTAACATTTTAGTTTTTTGAAACCAATTAAATTTAAAAAAATTTTAAATACAGAAAAAGAGGATTTTCAACTAATGTACTGGATTAAGTATTAGTTTTTAACTTGGATTATTAAAAATTGTTAATATTATCTTATTTACGAGCATTTGTAATTTGTTGTTGCCAAATATTAGTTTTAATGAGTCGTTGAGTGGTATCTTGCTCAGTCATAACATTGGAACGTATTCCCCGAAACCGTAGTCTTCCCAAAACGACAAAGTATTGTAATCTTTTTATCTGTACCGTAACAATTATCTAAAAGGCATATGTCAATAAAATAACGTTGGGGTTAGTCTGGGTGCTGGTATTTTACCTACGAATTTCATACATTGTCAAAACAAGAGATTTATAAACACGTAATTTTTAATCAACTAGGTAGTACTTTTCTCAACTATAATCTGTATAATATTTTTTAAACTTTTTTTATGCAAACGAGGTATTTATAATTGTTTAGTCATATTTGAGTAAGCTACAAAAATTACCTTTAAGAGTTTGAGTAAAGAAATAAATTTATTTTACTTCACGACAAAATATTTTTACAAGTTCAAAAATTACACAAGCACAAGTGTCCTCCATCTTTTGACTCCAAATATAACGCGAGGATTATCCGAAGTGTGTGATGAACATTCTTCACTCATGTCCTAAAATAGTTGATTTCCTCACCAGCATCACGCCATGTCGAGTACAGCAAACAGCTGATTGTACTAACAATAATGAATAAACAATGTCAAGTGACTCATTGTTGAAACGTTCAAGAGGAGAGAAGTTTTATTTTATGGATAAGACTCTCTAGCTGACGTTTGGCAGGAGAGTTGCATTAAGAAATTACGTCATTTTTAAACAACGTCAAATTGGATAAACGTTCCAGGATTTATAAGTTAAACTTGGGTTCGTCATATAGGTTTTAGAGTTTTTTTAACTGAAGGTCCTTGTCAGTTCAAAAAAAACCCTCAGCACTCTACGAAAACGTATTTTTATTTGACAATTATTTTTATCCAAATGTAAATTTCAGTTATTTTGAACATGAAACTTAATTTACTCTATTTTTTCCCAACACTCTACAAACAAATAATTAATATTTTAAGCAGCTTCCTACTTAAATATTACCGGTCACTATTTACCTCACAAGTCCAGAAACATCCTACTTAATCACGTAACTAAATTGATACAATACAACCACAATTGTTCTGAACTGTACAGGAGTATTGAACAATTATTTTGAATAAACACGATTTTAGAATAACTCCCAGTCAAATTACAACAGGTACTGTTGTATCTGCGAAAAAATAATAGAATAATTAAACCTATATATAGCGTCAATTAATTAGATATAGTAATTTTGAGTGTTAATATTTATTTTTTTTGTGGTAAACCGATTGGTGTTTACCTTTAGATTCAGACACTTTTTTTCGATCACGATAGATTTTTGGCCTAATTTATTATTTGGCATTAGCTGCTAATTATGATTTAAATCAACAATATCAGTAGCCCAGAATTTACACAGTTCATTTACGAAAACCACTAAGATGCGGCAAAGTTGTACATCTGAAATGAATACAAATTTCCAACCATTACTTATACTTTTTCATAT
This sequence comes from Macrosteles quadrilineatus, assembly GCF_028750875.1. Taxonomy (NCBI): domain Eukaryota; kingdom Metazoa; phylum Arthropoda; class Insecta; order Hemiptera; family Cicadellidae; genus Macrosteles; species Macrosteles quadrilineatus. The sequence goes on along the minus strand of NW_026542599.1, from coordinate 26,179,768 downwards.
AATTTTTACAGTGAAAGTTTTTAATTTTTTAAAAGAAATCTATTTTCACCTCATAGTTTTGAAACTACCTTGTAACCCAACGATTTCAGTATTCCAGTTATTATGAATTTTACATATACAAAAACAGTTCTCTTCCCAACACTGTAAAAAATAATACGTTTTAGGAAACATCACCTATTTCAAAATTATTTTGTTATTCTATGTTTGGGAATGTGAAAAAGATTGAAATGAAGGTCATGTCTAGGCAATAACAGTTTATCACTGATAATTCTTGAGATTTGTCTATCTCCTCTTGCTTTCTGTTTCCCTTCCTTCACGCTTTTCATTGTCCTTTTTTATTTTGAGCTTTAGAATTTACTACAGAGCTTTGTGTAAAGAATATCGTTCCTGGCATCATAAGCAAATCATTCATAGTGCACTAAGCAGTTTTAAAGATAAAATAAGTGCCATAAATTAATTGTTATAACATTTTAATTCAATTTAGGGATTAATACCAAACAGGTGGATGTAATACCTTAATTATCTAAGACTGTTAATCCCGATTTACTGTCATAATCCTGAGAAATTTGGTTGTTTCAAGCACCATCTAATGAATGTAACAAGATTTTCGGTTAAAAGACCGATAACTTAAGATGGACGATTTCGGTATAAAATAACTAACTCTTTACGATGTGGTTAATTTTTTTAATGTCTTATGTATGTAGATCACATTGTTTGAATCAAAAATGTTAAATGATACTAAAAAATTAGCAGCTCACTGAATAAACTTGTTTATAGTTCAGAACTGGACAAACTCGAAATACAAATCTTCAACCAATAGTATTGAATGTGAAAAAAATTAAATCCAGCTTATAGCTTCATTTAATTATAATTTGATCTAGTTCACTATTACCATTTATTATAAATATTCAGTCAATAGTATTACAAATTGAACATGTCGACAAGAAGTACGTTACTGGTGTTGTAATTGGAATGAGGGATTTATGTCTTAGAGTCGCGGGTTCAAATCTTGCGAATCAACATTTTTTGTGATAATTTCACGACCCAGTGGTTCAAGACCATAACCTATGAGTTCACCAAGAGAAATATAATTACATACATCTTAGCGAACTGTCTACCTTTTAAAAATCTCTCTCGCCACTAAAATCCATTCTAGTAATCAACATACCATTTATATAATTAAGGTCATTGTTAAGTACCAAAATCCATTTAGCTAATAACATGTTGTGTTTACCATGTACCATGTACATGTACTATGCATATACGCGACAAAACCATCCATTAGCACATAATGACATTCTGATTCGCATTGGCACGCCTCGTTAAAGATTACCCTTGACTTTAGATATGTTGACAAAACATATCCGTTCTGGGAGTTTCAGCTCTTGTATGCTTTCAACTTGCGTGACATCATACAAGTGGATCATAATGACAATAATTTTAGTTGAACCATTTATAATGTGCTGTTGAAAAATCATAACTAGGCGCAGTGTTACTTATTTTAACAGGTTTAATATTTTGTTAGTAGGAAACAAAGTGCTGTTTTAAATTTATAGTATTTAGCAACTGGAGTCACTTTTTTACAAAGTATCATATGCAAATGATTAATGGTCTTGCAGTATAGCACATAATATAAAAAAATATATATATATCTGATTTTCCCCTTTTTTTTGGTGTACAGTTTTGAGCCCAATTAAAATTCCCAAGTGTCCCTCGTAAACCAATAATATTCGTACAATTTTAACTATATTCATATGTTTATTTTATAGGTTTTACTTAATTAGCTATAATTAGAAGAAATTAGAAACACTTTTATACATTAGAAGAGAGAAGGCTTGGTTAACCGACAGTTTAATTGGTTTGAACTTATATATTCCGTGAAAACCTATAAAATAATTATCATAAGCTCTTAATTATTCGGGTATCCGAGTAAAGGTCGCAGGTTGCAGGGCAAGATCGATTCGGAAATTTTTTTCTTTTTTTTTTTTAATTGGTATTGGACGGTTCTCATACAAAGAAAATACAGAATAAATTACTAAAACATTCCAACAACAGTGTTAATAAACATCTATATAATTAATACGCTACATGAAACTTTGTCGGTTGAACTCTTTCGCCATTTCTTAACCGATTTTATCCATTGACGTCTTATTGGAAAGAGCGTGTCACGTAGATTTGCAAACTGGCCTTACATTTTTGAAAAAGTCCCTTGGGCTCTGTCCCAGTGGCTTTGAAAGTTCCCATGTTATCCTTATGAAGAACATAATTGTTTACATTTTGATCAGCTGTATAATTAAATTGCTGTTATTTGAACCGATTTTATACATTGACGTCTCATTGGAAAGAGTGTGTCGCGTGGATTTGCAAACTGGCCTTACGTTTTTGAAAAATTCCCTTGGGCTCTGCCCCAGTGGCTTTTAAAGTTCCCATGTTATATTTTTGAAGAACATAATTGTTTACATTTTGATCAGCTGTATAACTTAATTGCTGTTATTTATTTTCCAAATCAATGAAATGATGAAAAGCATTGGGTACATTTACTGTTAGTGGAAATTAAATATTTACTATTATTGAATTTGGGCATTGACTATTGGATACTGAAGTATTAATAGTCAACGATTTGGGTTTGCGCACTTATTAAATGTAAACAATCCAGAAAGCCTGGACAATTTTATATATTACACCAAATAAGAAAAATGAATTGACATATTATAGTACTGTATTTCTTAAGCAATCATTGAAAGGACCGAGTTGTTAACTAGGGAAACATAGGAAAACCATTGAACGCCACCAAGTAAATGAAATAGCGATTAAGTTCTTTAAAGAATTTACTACTCTTATTAGCCTATATATAATGAAGAACACCTACAATATGAAGATTCCTACAAACAATGAACGATGATGATAGCCAAAGTTCTACTATTTTTGTAGGAAACATGGACCTTACTTTGTGATAATTGCAGAGGAAAGCCCTCTAAGACTAAATAAAACTGGTAGGGAAATGACATTAATTTGTTTAACAGTCAAGTAATTTTAGAAGAATATGACAACATCCAAGAAACTTTTATTAAAACTTTTTTGTAGGATTTAACTATTATCTTTGACTATTAATACTTCTGTATCCAATAGTCAATGCTATTATTCACTATTAAGAGAAACAAAATCCATCTGAACAACATTAAGGCCTTTCAACACCGCATTTTTTCCTGGTAAATAGAATTTACGTTATAACAATAACTAACCGAAGTAATACCAATTGAAGCAAATAAAAATTGTGACAGAGATGTTATGCAGGAAATCAGGTAGTTCTTAAGTACCGGTACTGTAAAAAATTTCATTTCTATTAAAAAATGACTGAAATTTGTAAACATACTGGTGACAATGGGTGGTACCATGAAGACAGACTACATTCATTGACGAAGATCAACATGGACAACCTAATGCGGCTATAAGTGGGAAACATTTGTAGAACACACTAAAAACCACATCAGCTTTGGAAAATGATTAACTATTTACAAGAAATTTTGACTATATGGAACTGTTATGTACATTGTGAGTATTTCCATTAGTTATATAATGTTTGAGTTGACTCTTTTAAACTCATCGTGAATTATGACTGTTTCGTTTTTAAATACGTTATCCGTTATTAATAACTCCTGTACTTCTTTGCAATTGCTCGATTTCGAGCAACATGTACACTAGTAAACATAAAAACACAAAACCCGTTCAACGCCAAGCATTTCTAAAACAAATTTACTCAATACAAAAGTAATTTTCAAAATTATTTTTACAAAAAAATATTGCAACTCATAAGAAATAGTTTATTAAATAAAAATCAATCTCGGCAAGGATGTAAGTTGTGATTGAATTAGCTGAGGGGGTGGAGGGAGGGGGTGAAACAGTGGACTAACGGTGGTTGTGGTGGGACATAATAATCACAACCCCCCCCCCCCCAAACTTTAACCCCCCCGGGCCGAATACGCCCAATTACCTTGGCTCACGTCCCCTACTGTATTGACCACCGGGGTAGACATCTTGCGACCACAGGGGCAATTAGGGTTGAGTCGGGGAAAAACTACAAAAACAAGCAATATTTAACGCTTGCATTTTTTTTCAAATTTTTGTAAAGGTATTGAGTTTAGAGTTTTGTTTTGTGGGATACACTTAAATTAGTAAGTTTGTATAGTTCATTGTCGGTACCCTACTGTCAACAACTAAATTGAATGAACAACTGAATTGGGATAATCTTCAGAAAAAGTAAGAACATTGGTCTGTGCATTTGTTGAGGTGATCATTTGAACACTATAAGCTATTGTTTCAACCATTATTTATTACTATACCAGTGATCTGGAGGATAACAACATGAAGTACATTTTGTACTTGCTGTTCATCATATCATTAGCACTAGGAAGTTTAAAGTAGGATTGTACTTTTTTACTATAATTACAAGATATTCGGAAGCTTGAGTGGGGATTTGTATTTAATAATCACACATTGTATTACCGGTAGTACATAGAAATAAAATCCATGTGAACTGCCGAATTTTGTAGCAAACCAAACTAATAAAGACTTTAAAGGTTAGCTATATAGAGGTTTGATAATAATATTTCAGCACTCTATGATGTTTTTAGCTGTGTTACATACGTTCATTGGTAAAAGTTCATTGGTGAAAGTTGCGTTTTGCTGGCCATGCCAGCTGCCATCGTCATTTGGGGGCCAAGCAGATTTTTACATCCCTAGGACCGCAAAATCAGCTGCCCGCGTACTTTCTTAAAACATGAATGCAAATTAAATACAAAACGATCCATAGCATTGCAATAGAATTGTTTTATTGTCACCGCTGCCTAGCAACTATTTATTATTATTTTTGCTGATTCCTCAAATTATTTCTTCACATAACCTTAAAGTTGTAGTTGTGTTGACTATCAGTGTGCATTATTATTGTGGTGAATAGTGGTAATAGGATATAGTGTGGTGAAAAATAGCGTTCGTACCACGGACCGAAATGGTTTTTGGCCCTAGGTAAGAAATATACTATTACACCATCGCTATAAAATCAATAGTATTGAGTTCCTATCTTAATATTCTTTCATATTAGATCCATCTTTCTATTACGTAATATAATACCTGCTAACTTTTATCAGCAATGCGAGAATATTTTACGTAAGACTCCAAATATCTTGGAACTCAGTTCAAGTTTTTATATCAAATATATTAAAGGATTCCGACCACATCGTGACCAATGTCGCTCAAGTGAAGATAAGGCAAACTTTTACCAATGAGCTGTTACAGGGACGCTTCCTGGTTAAGAAACATGATTGAATTGTGAGGGGAAAGTAAACATTTACACGAAGCCATGTGGCCTGTGGAAGAGCCATGTGGATATGAGTGCTAAATGGATGCCTTCACCTGTATGGCCAAGGACAGGGTCGGAGTAACACACAACATTAACACAAGTTGGTGTTTGGCGGGTTTCGTACCTTAGTCTCCAAAACCCTGTTTACACATATACAACCCACCCCACACATTATAAGTGATATTATTATCTCTTATTCTATTTAACCCTATCTTGAACATCCTTGTCAGTAATCTAACAATGAATTATTCTGTCACAACATAACTTTAGACTTCAAGGAACATAGTAAATTCAAACAGCTTCATGAATGCAACAATTCCCCGAAGAGTTCAACGAAGGAGGTATTTTATTGATTTTACGCCAGTGCCAGTGGCATTTTTCACATTTTGAAAGGGAACGGCCCAAACCCTATTTAACTTAATTACAAAAAATACTATCCATAACGACATCGTGAAAATTATCAAACACAACCCGTCTTTTACCAAATCGTAACTAAGATGTATTTTTGTTCAAACTAGAGAGACCTAGAAAACTATTTACATTAATGGCAATGGAGGCATATTAGATTGCGTGATTGTAAAATGAAAATTTGTTCAAAACCGTATTCATTAATACACATCACGATACATTTCCGGGGGATTGGATTACAAATTGTAATTCGGTGATAATAAATAGTTTACCGTGATTATTGGTAACACATTAACTAAATCAAAGACTATATTGCAACCACCATGCTTCTTCTTTCAATTTGATTATTTAGATCAACACTTATTTTCCACGATCAGTAGCGTTGCCAATATTTTCACAATAAATAGTATCAAATATATTAAATTATTTTCTCGAATCTCAAATACGAGTTTTATAACACGATTACATTATAAAACACGTTCATATTATGAAACCTATTAAAACACAATTACAAAGATACAATATTCTCTTTTATCGCTGAACTGACATCCACAGCTGTTTGTAACGTTGTCTGTTGTGTTTATAAAACGTACCCGATACACGTGTGCTGCAAGCTACAAGTCCTAACATGCATACAATGATACTTGTAAAGCCCGTGTGCAATTTATCCCTTTGATGGTGATGGTCATCAACTTTTCAAACTCAACTTCAACTTCAACTCAACTTCAAATCTCAATATCAAATTTACCTACATGACCCTTGTTCAGATGTTAGAGTCCTTCCACCACAATAGTTTAGATCATTTTAATCACATGTTGTTTGTTTGACTTTGTAGTTGCCATAATGTAGTTTGTTTAACTAAGTGGGCAAATTCAACAATAACCTTGGGTAGGCTAGTGTTTTGAGTGCTTAGCTTTTCAAACTCAACTAAAACGTTAACACAAATAAAGCTTAAACTTAACTTCTAAGCCCATATCGAAATTAATCAAATAGCTTCTGGGAAACAGAGTTTTCCATCTCTGAGACTTTAGCCACAATAAATTGTGTACGAAGCGCCTTCTAGGTAAAAAAGGTAAAATGAAATATAATGAAGTAGACATCCTGAATATGGACGGTCTAGAGCCAGTTTTAACCTAACAGTGGAAATGTGTTTGTAGAATGTTAGTGTCATGTATTTCTTTTTTAGGGGTTAGATACTATGCTACTTGGGGGGGGGGGGCGGAGGAGATACTATTATACCCATAGCAAAATTTCTTTAAAGCCTGGAATAATTGAATACCGGTAACCAGTAACATCGAAAGAAAACTACTTTACAACACCCCCTTTATCTTGCGCTAATTCAAACTGACGTGTGAATCTGTATTTCTATTTAGGAAGTCAGCTCAATTTTCACTTTTCCGACAAATAGTGTCGAAGTCGGGGAGCGAGCTTCTCTAGTGATTAGAAGGTGGGACTTCGGTACCTGAGGACCCGGGTTCAAATCCCACCAAATCACCAATGGATTCGATCTAAGTGATAATGCCGCAACCCCTAGGTCTAGCCTGAAGTACAAAAACAATCCCGTGCTCGTGCCTAGGGTCCTAGGACAAAAAGTGTCGAATTCGAGCAATCCGCATAACAATTCACGTCGCTACTTCAAATTATAATCTCCATCCCCCATTGTATGGGAAACATTATTTCCTATATCGGCCGCATAGTTTCCACGATTGCCTAGGCCAGCGGTCATGTTGGCAGGCAAGCGCCGTAAACTCCACATTCAGCTTCCCTTGATTTACTGAGCTCGTTTTGTGGTGAATAAACGTCACATCCTTTCACCCGCCGTTGTCACCAACATATGAACTTTTATTTTCCGTTTTATTCCCGCGCTTTGAAACAGCCTAACCTTCGCCGACACATGTCATCACGGAATAATTTCTTTTTCACGAGTTTAACAACCCCTGACTGGGAAATGAAAAGGTAACGATGTGTTAGTAGACACTTTTATTTTGGAAGATCGTAGCTGTGAGGATGAACGATTTTTTAGGTAATTTAATAACACTTACGATGCTGATCAAGAAGTTAAACGTAAGATAACAAGTGGTTTAAACTACTAAAATTGTAAAAACAATTTTATGGTAATCCCTCAAATTGCGTTCAGCGACTGTACTCACACATTGCTATCGTAGTTATCTTAAGTTGATGACCTTCAGTTTCTGGATAGATTTTAAATTAGTCTTTGATGTAATTTAATATCCAGTAATCCAGTCATTTAATCTGTAGTCCAGCGGTACAATACAATGTGAGCACAGAGCACAAGGAGATGTCCAAGTTTGCAAGATGGGCCAATTCGGCGTTGAAACTCCTCGCTTAGCGGTTAAAAATGGGACAATCATCGTACCCCAGTCTGTACTTGGCCTCTTCAACATCGGCTAGGACCCGAGAATCCCGGAAGAATATGAGGTAGTTGGGGTTTAATATAAATTAAACCCCAACTACCTCATATTCTTCCGGGATTTTATTAATTGGTCCTGACTAATGAATCAGTTGAGCTATCACGACAACCATTCAACACTTACAGTATCTATATCATGAAATAAAAGTATAGTGACTCAAACAACTGTGATATTCCGCCACAACTCTTCGCCTGATCCATTTCAAGGCCGCTGGAGGTGTAATCCATCCCCGTCACAGTTGGACGAGGTCTGTGACGAATGGTTGAGCGGCAGCGAGTCTTGAACCATGAAACGCCGACCCATATTCGTCGCGCGTAGTCGCCGAGACGCGTGGGACAGGAACCCCCCAAGGCTGCGGCATCCGCCCGTGCGTTCACCGAGACACTTCTTCCTCTGCGGTGGAACCAACCTCACACCTCGGAACCACCGAGGGAAATGACTCAATCGTGTGAATGCTTCAGTTCTTCTATGCGGTTGTACGTGATCACTTCTGTTTTGACTGAGTTTGGAACTTAGGGTAGACCAACAAAATATTATGTAAATCAGGACAACACTGCTCCCTCTGCGGTGGAACCAACCTCACACCTCGGAACCACCGAGGGAAATGACTCAGTCGTGTGAATGTTTCAGATAGTTCTTCTATACGGATGTACTACGTGATCACTTCTGTTTTGACTGAATTTGGAACTTAGTATAGACCAACAAAGTATTTTGTAAATCAGGACACTGCTCCCTCTGCGGTGGAACCCCCAACCCACTTCGGAACCACCGAGGGAATGACTCAGTCGTGTGAATGTTTCAGATACAGCAGTTCTTCTATGTGGTTGTACTACGTAATCACTTCTGTTTAGGCTTAATTTGGAACTTAGTACAGACCAACAAAATATTATGTAAATCAGGACAACACTGCTCCCTCTGCGGTGGAACCTCCAACTTCACACCTCGGAACCACCGAGGGAATGACTCAGTCGTGTGAATGTTTCAGATACGGTAGTTCTTCTATGTGGTTGTACTACGTAATCACTTCTGTTTAGGCTTAATTTGGAGCTTAGTATAGACCAACAAAATATTATGTAAATCAGGACACTGCTCCCTCTGCGGTGGAACCTCCAACCTTACACCTCGGAACCACCGAGGGAAATGACTCATTCTTGTGAATGTTCCATGTATTTCTTATGTGGTTGATCTAGGTGATCACTTGTGTTTGACTTGGAAACATGGATGCACAATAGAAACTTACATCTTAGTTAAGCAGGGGAGTGTATCTCCAACTGACCAAACCTTAGTCAAAAAGTTGCCCAATAGTCCCTGAAATTGTTGTTTAGAACAATTTATATTATAATTGGTCCTTTTGAATTGTTTCGAATATGTTGTAATTAAAATCAGTTGAGTCGCTTTTTATCAAATGTTCCAATCTTTTATGGATTTTCATGAGAAAATCACAAAAGTTGCAAAACATTTTGAACCGTAATTATTACAGCAATCGGGGTTGTACCATGTTTTATAGTTAAAGGACAATAGCGTATGGTGGATGTGTAATCTATCTTCCAACTCCTTAAGGGCCAAAGTTAAAAATATTAAAAAAAGAGACGATTTTACTGGTTCCGATTTTAGCATGAGTGTGAGTCTTGTGTCTATTCCCACATACTCCCTAGTGGTTTTTTACCCATTTACCCACTATAGTCCTAAATACAGAAGCAGAACTATCTAATATGATTTTACCCCGACCAACGACCACAAGCGATCGCTCCAAACAATAGCGGAGGATATGAGTCACCGATGACCGCGACGGTCGCGTTTCACGTTCCATGATAACGATCCTCCATCGCTCCATCGTTCCGTCCCCTCTGTCTGGACTATCTCTTTTATCAGCGTTAGTCACAGAACGTGCGTTCAGCCTTGAACGTGCCTCATATCACTCCACTTGTCACTAATCCGAGTGATTGAGCGCGTCAAGATATCGCTGCCGTGGTGGATTTATGTGCCGAAGGGCCGAATCAATTTTTATTGGGTCCTGGCACAGATAATATAACCCCTGTGGTCCTGGTCCTAGTACATTTGATACAGTAGGATTCAGCGAATTATACCTAAATTTATTTATCGTCGATTATGTGAGCTGTGTTTTTAACTGGGTACTTTGTACCGACCACTACGATAGTTCGACTTCCAAATGAGATTTTAAGTTTTTTAAATAACAAAATCTTCCTAACCTAACCTAAAATATAGTCCACCCTTAGGCTAGGTTAGGTTAGGTTGGGTTAGGTTGGGTTAGGTTATGCTATAATTATTAAGTGTGATCGTTTAACTGGGTGCTATGACACATTTTAAGTGTGTATCCAGTGTGTATAATTTATAAACAACAAGAGAAGTAATACACGTGTAGATAGACGTTGACACTTGATTATTTCGCTTGCCTGTTTTTTGAACATATAGTAAATTCGATGTGTACAAAATATGGCACTGCCTAAAACATTTTTATGTCCTACCTTACATCCGAGTACTCTGTACTCTATACAGGTACCGTTTTATACAATTTAAACTGTTGATGGCAGAGGCAAAAGCCATAGGTGATTGGCTGGATTTGAACCCGGGACCTCAGGGAACGAAGCCCCTCGCTCCCACGCTCTATCACTGAACCAGCTCGCTTTCTTCTTGACTGCGGTAACAACATTAAAAGCTATTGTAATACCTATTAAAGGAGACTATCTAAGAAAATAAAATGTTTATTTTAAAATTACGTGTTTACTGCGAACATTTCTAACCACTTTTGTGTCTCGCACCTATAACTGTGTTTAACTTCAGATAAATCATTAAAACATAAACAACACTGTGGTAGTGCGTAGTTTCCCAGTGGAGGCCTCAGCATTAGTCACAACTGCTACGTATGTGACGCACGTCTATGTGACGGAGATACGTGACGTGTATGTTAGCTTCTTATCAAACATCATCTCCCGACACTCTTTCGGCGCCGACGGAGACCTTATCTCGCATAGAACTAGTTCTACGTACGTGATCACGCTGGTTTTGGCCCACTAATGACGTTTATGGGTCCAAAACGTATTCTGAAACAGGTAGGAGATTGTGTGTGCGTGTTTTTATATAAACACGTATGGACAAAAAATACGTAGTTATATATTAAATTAAATCAAACATGTGTTACTGTTCGTAGAAAACATGTTACAGCTAGTTTTAGAATAAAAATAAACGTAATAGAGTTGAACCACCGAAAGTGATTGTACCAATTACCAATCTTTGTCTGATTAACCTACTATTTAACCAAGCCAAACTATACAGCCTTACGTATGGCATGTGTTATGATATTTCCAACCAAAGTATGAAAAGTTTAAAAGGTTAAGTAATATTTCGACAGTAACACACTCCATTCCATTATTTTATTTGTATAAACAATCTGTTGCACCTGTTCCATATAAATGGTATTTCCTTTTAGTGTACAGTGGTCAATTGCTATCCTTACTATTATACTGGTGCCTAGCGGATAAAAAAAAGAATCATGTATTGTATTCAATACAGAATGTTTTTGCTGAATTTGATGCCATAATAATCGAAGATATTTTGTAACGGATCATAATTTGACATTTCGTAGCTTAAAAGTTAATTTAGTACAATTTTAGGTAATCTGATCCCCCATGAGTGTCGGATTATCGAGTAACTCTATACCCATTGATAACACTCAATCTTGGTCAACATCCGCCCAAGTTGAAGGTGAAGCTTCTTATCTTAACCTCGCAAGTAGCCAAGACTGCAGGAAGTCTCCCCTTGCAAATGTACATTTTAAAGCGACGCATATTACCTTCAGTATCAATAGTGTGCTTACTGATTTATTTACAGCCGTTCTGATACGTGCTTAAAATGTTCACACGGTATAATATACTTTACCTAACCCGCCATGTTAAACTTCCCTATCCCAAGCGTGATGTATACAACTTCCTTACTTCTCGAGTGATGTAAAGTTGAAAAAAACTCACTCGGTGATGTAATGAAACCCATTTAAATAACATTGAGTGGATAACTTAAAAAATATACCTCTATGGAGTCAACGACGTTCAACGCTAGAAATCAGCTGTGTGTTTAAATTTTATTGTTATGCTTTAAAGAATTTTCCTAACCTTTTTGTTTGTAAATGAACGTTACTGTTAGAAGATGAGTGAAATTGATAATGAAGCATATTGCTCGTAACCTCCTGAATATTGTCGGGTCAGGTAAAATCTTGTACGTTACACGTTACGCAAGAGCGTGTTTACATCACTTCGGTGAATTATGCAACTCGCTTCCGCTCGTTGCACAACATTCACCTGCGTGATGTAAAAACGCTCTTACTACACTTGTAATGTAAATAGCTATTACACGGAAGCTGCTTGTTTCTATCTTTTTAATTTAAAATAACAGTCAACGGGATTAGGATTGAGCAGACAGTGAGCAGGCTTTTGACTTGGCAGTTTGTACATCTATACGCATCTATAGTCTGTGTGATTGAACATGTCCCCTGACTTACCATCTACTACAGGCCAGTCCCAGGTAGAGGAAAGGTCAAGAGACAGGTCCAGTCGTACATACTATAGAAGCATCGGACTGTAACGGAAGGAACCATGGAGTGTTTTGCTGGCTTATAGTGGAGGGTGCATGGTGTCTTGGACTTGGGTGCGAGAGGAACGGATTCTATTCGTGGCGTATCCACATAAGCAATTGGGTTTTGGTTAGTTTTCACTTGCCTAGTGTTCTTAATTCCAAAATGTCACTGACGTAGGCACTTTAAAACAAAATATTACATAGATTTTTACATTAACTAAAAAAATATTTTTAACCATTATTTTTCCTTGGTTGTTGTATTTATTGACGTAGTTTGTAAGCAAGATTAGGAATACATTATACTAACATTTTAATATTCACAAAACTAAAACAGTGAAACGTAATAAACTAAATTCAAAAATTACAAATTATTGAATCAAATAAAAATTTTACATTTGAAAGCGCAAAATTAAATAAAAACCAACATTTTTCACACTAAAAACTTGATCCAAAATTACAAAGCGTGCATCAATTTTTATTTTAAAATCGCGCTATACACCCGTTATTTCGAGGAGATTTATTATAACACTTATGGAAATGAACGCTTAACGTAAAACATGTTATATCCCCAGGGGTTCTCACAAAGTGCATGTATAATGGCGTAATTAATTACTTGAAACACCATCTCGTTTACGCTGAAAAAATCTCCCTCTGTGGGGCTTCGAAGGGATTTTGTTAATTGGCATGGTTGTAAAATTCCGTTGTTAAAAAGCTTGGAATAACGTGAACAAATAATTTTTCTCCGTTGTAAAGTCTTTGAACGAATCGAAATATAAGTGGACATTCTAATCCCATAAAGCATGGTTAATTATATTGCTTGGATTTTCCATTAATATGGATCAGCTGACAACAGTTGTGGGGTTAGTTACGACCAGGCCTGTTTCATAATAAACTACAAGTTACAAGTTACAACTTGTAACTTGTAATTTCCATTAGATTTGCATTGGGCGATCAGCTGATTTACTAATAATATTAGTTTGTACTTTATTATGAAATGGGCCCCAGGCCTGTTTCATAATAAACTCTACAAGTTGCAAGTTGTATCTTGTAATTTCCTAGAATTGGGCGATCAGCTGATTTACTAATAATATTAGTTTACAGGTTATTATGAACGAGGCCCCTGATATTAAGAAATTCTGAATAGGCTCACCAGTTGACCAGTTGATACTTAATACCAAGTTCCCCCTCTTTTAAATTTAAGATGGTAAAAAAAGTTAGTCATCTCAGCTAAATTTTAATTTCTTTTAGTATGTTTTTAATTTTTAGTAAACGAAAAACGAAACGTTTCCTAAACGAAAAATCGCACTGATTCATGTTTTGAAACATCGTTCTCTACGAATCTAGAACAAAATATATAGATCATTTGAACGAATATACTGTTTTTGACTTCTGGGGAATAAAAATTAAAAAGTAACCCACTCCCGGGTCTTAGTCTTTCCGGGAGACGGTCAGAGGGTCCCAGCCTCAAAATCTACCTAAAAATCCTTTGCCTGCTTTGGTGAGCGTTGCCACAGGGTCCCGGGCCGACCCCTCATTAATCCTGGGACCCTCAGACCGCAGTCGCCTGGAAAGGATTAGGTTCGGGTTTGATAAATGTTGACAAGGGGCAGCGTATTTCTATCTTTCACGATCAACTTAGTAAATTTAGTCACTAATTATTTAACAAAGAATTGTCACTTAAAATTTTAAAACGTCCCATATCTGTTGTTGCACTCGTTATGTTCTCATTACTCCCTAATTCTGCCATGCCGAATTCAATACAATTATTTTCAATACAGAAAAATGGACCAAAAAGGCCCAATTCGTACAGGCGCTTTTTGAAAGGTATTCAAATGCATATGTGTAGTGTGATATATTCATTTAAAGATCTAATCACCCTAATAATTTTGGTGCTAATGAAAATAAATTGTCTCTAACAGTATTTACAGGGTGGGCCAAAACGTTTATAAAAGGACTTTGAAGTCAAATGCCGTATACTGAACGAAACAGCGCCAAATTTATTATAAAGCATATTTTTAGCTACTCTTTAAGACAACTTGCAGTAAGGGCATTTTGTGTTAATTTTTAATTTTGAAAAATCCCCAACTATAAGATTAAAAAGGGGTTGAACACTCTACATTCTCAAATACCAAGGTATGACAAATTTTATAGTTAAAGGCCTTTAAAAAAATATTTTTATTCAAGTAGTTTTTGTAATATTAACTACTACCTAATTTACTTTTTAGTATAAATGCGTGTATAATAAATCTACCCTATGTAAGCAAGCTAAGTTGTAGGCCTACCCATAAATTAGGTTATAGCAATTATAACTTTTAACACATCTTTTAAATATAATTAACTATACGAACATTGAAAAATAACTGAATTATTTCTTTTGACTGTATTCAAACAATAAATCCGGTAGCCTTAATGTGTATTCAGGAAAATGCCATCAATAGCTAGTACTGGGAAAGGTAATGGAAATGCCTATTGTAGAATGTTGTTTGGTCCGTTTATAACAAAGTATTCGACTTATTGTTGAATTCAAGCTAATTCAGAAACATAGGTCAGCACTTGGAAAGGAAAATGGAATATGAGTGAACAATGCAAAAACAAGCTCCGTTAATCCGTTAGAATTTCTTAGATTCCAGTAATTAGGTGACAAGTCACTCGGCGTTCCATTTTTAGGCATATGATCGTGTTTAACCTCAAAATATAGAAGTGTTCTATTCATTTAGTATGTGAGTAGGTGACACATTAAAATCCTACATCCGGGGCCGATATACTTTTAACGGTGTCCGTGAACACGAGAACTTGGGTAATTTTGGTCCGATTATGATGGCATTTGGCTTGAAGGTGTAAGGTGGGATGAACGGGCGTGAGTTAAAAACAATTTTCATGATATAAAAAACACACTTTATTGCCCTCCCTGTAGCAGCTAACCTAGGTACTTGTTGTATGATGTACTAAAGGTAACGGAGAAAGCTTGAAAATAAAAAAGACGACATTTGAAATATCTTTGTTATTGTTGTGGAGATGTAGTTTACATGTTTCTCATTTTACCTTCGTAGCAGCAAAACTAAACACTCTTTAAAACTAACTTTATTTACGCTATTATTTTGCCCGTGCCGAGGGTAGAATATAAACATAAATTCCACAAGGATGTATATTTCTAGTTTTACTGTTTGATGTATTTTATTTGTTCGTGGTAATATTAATTTAACTTAGCTGGGGATTACACTATGTAAATAGCTTTCTAATATATTATATGATTAACAGTTTTGCCAAATAACTTTAAACAGTATAAACTCTCGTATAATGTTAATTCCTAAACATTCTAGTTTTTTAAGACATGCAGCAGTTTAGAACTTCACATGTAGGCCCTATACATACTTCACATATAGTTAAATTGTTTTAATATAGTTATGCAAGTGTCATCAAAACGGGTTGACACTGATAATTATTATTCATATCCTTATACCGTTAAAAATAAATAGAATTTCCTTCAAATCTTCATTATTTGTTTATAAACAGTATATCAGTAGTTTTTTTCTCTGTTTTCATGTCAATAACTGTAAATAGTTGTATTTTTTAGTTTTACTGTTTGACGTCTTTTTATGATTATTAAGTGGTACTAATAATCCATCTAAACTTATGTAATCATTATATATTTTTTAATAAATTAGGCTTTCACGACTTTATTATTGTACTCTATATGATCTAAACGTTTTATGTAGAGGTTAATGCACCCGAGTAAACAATAAAAAAGTCAATGGTTTTATACATAACAGTGTTTACCCGAACATTAGTATTTTAGATAGATAGATGGATAAAAAACTAAATAAATATTTCATTAACAATCAGCAAGCAAAGCCATCGGACGATATCGAAGCATGAACAGTCCTAAATAGATCCGAGGTATGGTAATTTTATTTTTGTTAGTTTTTACGTACTTGATTAGCATACCCACAGCAGACCCCTTTAGATCTTTGTATGATATTATTGCGTAGTACAGTGTGTCAGTTGTTACATTGGTCTTTTATTTATAGTCGATTGTTTATTTTTCTCTTTTGCATTTTTCCATTTGTTTAATACATTTTCATTGGAAAATAGAGTTAAATCTCAATGAAGTTATTAATTATGATATTTCAACAAGGCTGATTAAAATACATAAACCAGAGCTATATTCCTTGAAACTAGTAGTACATCGAGTTTTACCTCCATAGTAAATTGAGCATATAATAAAGGTTGTAATGCAACTGAAACGCAAAATTATTTATTTCTAACAGTAACCCCACATGTGGGGTATTTCAGTGACTTGCGCGTTAATCCTCTCTTGGCTGGCGTTGCCAGAGAGTCCCATCGCTAATGAGGGGTAACCCTGGGACCCTCTGACCGCACTCGCTCAAATATTTTACGACCGACCCTTGTCTGGGTAACCCTGGGACCCTCTGACCTACAACCAGTCTTTCCATGCCACCTGCGGTAATAGCTTCCCCCTATAGGGAAATTGAAATCTAGCCTATAGACGTGTTGATTTTACAACCATTCTTCATAACGTTAACAAACACGAAGTTACGACCTTTATGAATAACCAGCCAAGCTTGTATACAATGGCAGCGGTGTACGTTCGTGCTCCCGAACTTTTACAATATTTTATACAAACATATTCTAACTTCCGGGAGCAGCTACACAAGAGTTAGACCAAAAAATACCAATAAATCACAAGTTCGCAAGCTGAATTTCCGGTTCCTGCTTCCTTTGACAAAGTTCCTTTTAAAAATACCTTTCAAAGATGAATGCTCTAACTCGATTGGCATTTGCAATGCATACAATACATTCGATACGAGAATATTCGTTTGGGCTGCGGTATATGAAAATATATTGAAATGTTGAATCATCAATAAAGAAGGTTTTTTTGGCGTTAATATTGTTTTTAATGGAATTTGTTCTCAAATTTGTATAATCAAAATATAAAAATGGTATAGGTTTAATTTTTGTAACTCCATTCTAAAGTACCGTATATTTAACGATTTGATAAAATCTCGACTTAAATATAATCATTTATTTATAGTGCTAAGAACTTCAAACCGCAATAATGATGTATATTAATTTTATAAAATATGAAAAGATTTTCGCATTTTTTATGGAGGTTGTATTTACATTTTATAATCAATCTAATTTTGAATTATATTTTAAATTGTATTTTGACTTTAATTTTGTCCAAAATCCATCAAACATTTTCCCTAAAATATACTTGGATACTAAGTGCAAATGTTGTACAATTTTAATGTTCGATAATAACTGCAACATGTTGACAATAGAAAATGACATATGCATCATTTTTACTCTCATATAACAACTATCATATAAACATCATATAAACAAGAAAGCCTGGTTTTCTAACGTTGATGTTAATTGATTTTTAGTTTAGAAGCATAACTATAGACTTTGATACATTATACAAATATATTTAACCATAAAATCATCCTTCAAACTACGTAAGAGCTATTTATCATACACATTAATGTCGTGTCACACATGATAATTATATCCTATCTTAATTTTAAATTTAGTCACTCCTAAAGAAACCAACACTTAACTATAACTTGGAAAAGAATTTAATCCTGTGTTGTCAAGGTTAGGATGTTTAAAAGCGCGGGAATAAAACGGAAGATAAAAGTTCATATGTTGGTGACAACGGAGAATGAAAAGATGTGACGTTTATTCATGACAAACCGAGCTCAGTAAATCAAGCTACGTTGACCATCAGGTCGCTTGCTATCCTAGACTAGCAATTCATTGTCGACAAATGTGATCAACAATTGAACAATTGATAATGTGATAAAAACAGTTGATACGACAAAGATATGTTTTGACCAAAAGCTGACGTAACTATGACTAATGATACAATTCTTTCATTATAAATCAATGTGATGTGACCAAGAATGGAAGTAACAATGTGACAAAAAGTTTATGTGATCAACAATAGATGCAACTAACAACAGTCAATATAATTGTGAATTTTGTCCGTCATCACATAAGATAGTTTATAAGCTTCAACCAATTCTTTGATATTTTTTAAAATTATGTTTTGCATGATATTGTAAAAATTTGTTGTACGTTGGAATGAATGATTGAATAAATCAATAAATAATAAATAATTATAATCAACAGTATTGGCGAATAACGTACGTAACCAATAACAAAATCAACAGTCAAAGTAACAAACGGTTTGATACAAAATCGATTTGACCATAAACTGATCAACAACATAGTAACCTGAAAAATAAACTTTATTGGTATGATCAATCATCATACATCATAGTGAAGAATAGTCTGCTACTACGTGACCAATGACTATACTACGTGTCAATGAGGCCAGACGCATGGTGACGTATATTGCAGATGGGATTAATGATAATTTTAGACATTCTTGCCACCGAGACTTTGTGCGAATGTATGTTAGGTTACTTACTTTTGTCCGTCTTCTGTCTTAAAACAGTAGTTTGGAAATTACTTGTTCCGGGTCAAAAAGTGAGGACTCACCTACTCAGTCTAACTGGGACGGGTGGCGTCGTCCTGTAATCCAGTTACTAGGAGGTAACGAATTGTGGATATTTATAGGCAAGCACTGTGGATACGATATTCCCTACGGGTGAGTACTACGACTATCCGCAGTACTATCATAAGACATAAGACATAAGACATGTTTATTTCCAGTAGACATATTACAAATGTATTGGAAGAGTCAAACATTTTTCATGCAGAGCAGTTGTCAAATTAAGAAGTAAGTTACAAAGTGTACTTTGAAGTCTACGAAAAAAGAAAATTGCATTTTAAGTTATTTAATTGGTCTTAAACTAATATCACAGAGTTTATCACTATTTAGAAGTAAAAACAACCATTTGAAAGTTAGCAAAACATTACAAAATTAGACAGGTTGTAGGCATTAGGTGAAGGCATAATAGTTAACACAAAGACAAACTAAAAACACAACTTTGAAGAAGGAAGGTCTAAAAACTCTTTGAGTTCGTAAAAAGGATTAACAGCTAGCCATTGGAACACTTTTTGTTTAAAAGAATTATATGGGAGAGAGAACATAAATGTAGGTATCTTATTAATACATTGCATGCCCACTATTTCATAACTTTTCTTAGATTTCTCCAGTCTAACATAGGGAATGTCAAGTTTATTTCTGAATCGAGTATTGTGCTGGTGGACATCTTTACGGCAGTTAAAAGCATTTAAATTCTTAAAACTAGTTAACAATAAATTAAAAATATACAAGTTAACAACAGTGAGAATTTTAAAATCAATAAAAATTGGTTTATGGTGTTCAACAACATCTACTTTGGCTATTATTCTTAGAATCTTTTTCTGAATTACAAGAACCTTTTTTACATGTGGGCTATTTCCCCAAAAAATTATTCCATAGCTTACTGCTGATTGGAAGAGGCCATAGTAAACATTTAACAGACAATCTATTGGGATTACACAACTTAATTCCTAAAGAGGCACTTTAATCGACTCAGCCTAGTACAAAGTTGGTTTATATGAGGCTCCCAAGACAATTTTTGATCCAATGTAACACCAAGAAATTTTACATGACTATTGGACACTATAGTATCTGGAATTTCCCTAAGACTAAAAATTAGGTCCAAGGTTTTGTCCTTATTTAAAAGAAAGCTGTTGGCAGCAAACCATTCTGTGGCCCTATTGATACCATGAACAACAGAATTTTTGAGGTTAGATATATCTCTACCAATACTAAGCATTGTCGTATCATCTGCATATTGAAAAACATTTCCATTTAAGTTACAAGGTAGATCATTCACAGCAATAAGAAACAACAGCGGGCCAAGTACAGACCCCTGGGGAACGCCACAGTTGCTAGTAGCAATAGAGGAAGTCTCTCCTCCTATGCAAACCACCTGCCTTCTATCCGCGAGGTAGGTCTCAAGGAGACTGAGCGCACCACCATGGACCCCGTAATACTGCAGTTTGCGCAGTAGGATGCCATGATCAACACAGTCAAAAGCCTTACTTAGGTCGACAAACGTGGCCCAAGCATAGTTGCCGCTCTCAAAAGCGCTCAAGACTGTGCGGACCATGCCATCAACAGCACCCATGGTAGAGCGACCAGCCCTGAAACCAAACTGATGTTGATTAAAAAGTGAGTTAGATTCAAAAAACTGACTGATTTGATCATAAATTACATGCTCAAAAATCTTTGCCAAGACAGGAACCAGACTTATGGGCCGATAACTACCCACATTATTCCTATCACCTTTCTTAATCCTGATCTTATCCTGATAATTAGACCAATTTGTATACACCAAGGAAAAAAAGTGGTTCGGATTCCACTATAAACTGTAGGTCCCTTAGTCGCCATTAGCTGTATGGGCTATTAATTAACAGCTGTGTCTAAGGAATATGTCGGCCAGTCACTAACAAGACTACAAGATCGCGCCACTCATCATACACTCATCTCCATTCATACTTGGCTTAAAATACCTACTTTGTATGGTCGCCATTTCAAAGAAAAGTATTAAAGTATTAAGTCACCAACTTTGCTGAAGAACTTCATCTTTGATAGTCACGACCCAAAACAATACCGGAAACAAGGATTATTTCATGTAAAAAAATATCCTATTTCAATATAGGAATCCTGCAGTTGAACTCAGTGCTCTCTTGATCGCTTCATCTGAATGACGTAGCACCTCTCAGTGTCATTAGAAGGCCTTGCTACGTAATTGAATCTGTTCCCGACGATCTCGTCGACTCGGCTAATACGATATTTATAGTGTAATCATCCTGTCGTCGGACCATGCTGATGGGATTAACTTTTTTCAACACAGTAGCAGCTGGAAGACGTTATGTGTTCGGTTCTTTCAGTTGTTGATTGACGATTGTATTCAGCATGTTGCTTTTCTATTCCGTTCCAAATAATAGTTTCTTTAAGTTTATATAGAAACTGGTTACCTCACATATGAAGAATTAACAGCCAACCCCAATAAACTTTTCCATATACATATTGAGGGATCAAGTAGAAAATTTCCTCCCAAGGAAGTGAAGAAAAGTTAAACTTCTTGAGTTTATAAGAAGCAAGCATCCTTGATCTACAATTTTAGCATATTCAACCAATTGTGATCTTAAAATAAACAAATAAAAAATTATGGTCCTTCGAGCCGGATTATGTGTAATCATTACCTACGATTTCCCTTACTTAATTTTTCTTATTTCTCTGACCTATGGTTGCCAGGTTTCTTAAGAGAGCAACCGTTAAACCAACAATTCTGGCAATTCTGGCGGTTGCCAGCAATTCTGGCAACCGTTAAACCTACAAATATTTCTTGAGATAAGGAATACTACACATATCAAGTATAATAAGGAAAATTAAGTTTGTTGCTGTACAGATAGTAAATTTCCATTCCAACCCAGAGGTTCTAGTGATAGAACACGGGGCTTCGGTCCCTAGGTCCCGGGTTTAAATCCCGCCAATCTCCAACGGCATAGTACCGCAAGCCCCTAGGCTTATCCTAAAGTAATTTTTCATACGGTTCCGAGCTATGGACTAGCGTCCCAGTTTGTGGAGGTGGTACATAACACACTGTTTACTCCATCATGTAACATGGCTGCATGGGTGGGGCAAAGAGAGGTATTTTGGCAATATTTGCTCGCGTGTTGACAGCACGATGCCCACTCGTCGTCACAAACATAGGCCCTGTGCATGACAACTTGGTCCTCTCATGTAGTAATTAGACTAACCTTTATTACCTTACTCCAAATCAAAAATATAAAATACAAAATTGATCTGTTTTATTTATTTTTTTTTACTATTATTTTTTCGCATGTTTTTGGAAATGAATGCAGGATCAGTTTTAGAAAGAGAGTATTGTCATATGTGGAGCGTTGTGTATCACTAGACCAGCTGTTTCTCTAGTCAGTGTATTTTTCAACCCAATTATCAACCACTACGCAGATTTTACGATCTCGGAGTTTGAGCTGAACAAAATCAATTTACTCATCTCAAACAGATTAGAAATCTTCGTAAGTATAACAATAGTCGCAACACTCGTTTCAAGGTCTCGCCGTCTCAACGTACGCCAACCCTGAACTCGTGCATTCCGATTTGCGCGGGCAAAACGCGGGATTTTTGTAATATTTAACGATCGGGAATGTCGCGGGCAAAACGAATGGTCTCCCTGCGAGATTTATAGTGCCCTTGACTGGACCGGTCCTTTAATCTAATCATGCTGCTGAATTATACCGCGCACCAGATTGTATGTAATTTTGCACTTGGTCGCGGCTGCGCGTGCGTGCGTTATGGTAACGAGTACCCATGTTGGGGCATCCCATCTCCCATCGCCCATCACCCATCCAGCGTTGACTACGGCGGGTCTACGATCATTTTGTAAACTTGGAAAAAATTACCTGGGTCATTTATTTTACGAATCAATTGGTATTCCCATCTACCAGCGTCGACTACGGCGGGTCTACGATCATTTTGTAAACTTGGAAAAAATTACCTGGGTCATTTATTTTACGAATCAATTGGTATTCCCATCTACCAGCGTCGACCACGGCAAGTCTACGATCATTTTGTAACTTGGTAAAATTACCTGTGTAATTTATTTTACAAAACAAAATTTATGCAGAATTTTAGTCTTCGGGAGACCGTGTTGTTGCTTCTCAAGATGAATTTACTGAACGCTTCTGAAACGTGTACCTCCCCTTAACTCATATCGCTCTACTAGTTTGACTTGTCGTTAAATAAATAAATTCTCTTTACACATTGTGGTAATCTGTAAGTTCTAATTTACTAAAAGGTTCTTCGACGTACCGATGTATTTTTTTTTTTTTCATTTTGACTAGCACTGTAAAATAACATATCTATTTTCTGTAAGTATACCGTAGTCTTCACTTAGCTATCTAAATGACATTTGTAACTTATTTGATTTTTTGTTAATGCCTGATTAGTTATGTACTGTATTTATCTTTGACTTGTGTTTTTGCAGCATATAATCAACTTTATTGACGTATCCAAAGGCAAGTACATGTCTACTGGAATAAAATATTGATTCTTAATTCTTGTGACGGAATAGGTTCTTTTCTTTTCACAAATAATGACTGAACTGGCAAACTTAAAACTACACTTAACTAAACCTAAAACCTAATGTTTGTTTGTTCCACACTGATGACGAATCACCTTACATTAATAAACTGTGACATATATAATATTACTGTGTTTTGTGTGGGTTTTTTGTTTTGTTTTTTATACTTAGCTTACAGTAAGTAAGGAAGTACGCGATACGCTCAGACTATTGACTGGTGACTGTGCAGTAGCATAACAACTGACACACACCAATTGTTCTTCAAAATTCTGTTGTTACTTTTCTGCAAGTTTGAATTAATTCAACATATTGAATTATCGTTCAGCTCCAGTGCTGATAGTTACTGAGTTCGTCAACCCGCTGCTGTTCGTTGATGATAGAGCACACCGGTCGCGGTGGTCAATAGACCAAGGCAATTGAATCCACTGATCGCATGTCACTAATACGTTATTTATGGCCGTAATCTACTTGCCGCTGATTGTCGGTGTTTATCCTATGATTTATTTAATTCGGGTCAAAATTGCCGCTTTGAAAGCCAGGTTTTATGGCACGCGGAAAACCACTAAATTATTTAATGATTGTTTTATGTCAGAAGTAAATTTATAAGCTAATATTTTTTGAGCCGTTTTATCTTATTCCAAACTGTTTCGGGTCTTTTGGTATACAGTAGTATAATTTCAACTTTTGTTGTTGAAACAATATCAAGTTTTCTATCGTACTGAGATACTACATATTTGGTGAAACTTTTTCTTTAAAGCGGTATACAAAACAATTCTAATACGTTAGTGGGATTTAGAATACCAGATGTTTCAGTGACGTAGCCAGGATTTCAAAATACCAAAATACCGGGGGGTCTAGGGGGGGTCCCCCAGGTAAAAGGGGGCACGGGAAAATTTAAAAAAAATATAGGCCCTAAAACGGTCTTTTTTAGCTCTCTTGGCATTGAAAATAATCAACCCAACGTCAATACAGTGTGATAATGTAATTTTACATTTAATTAAACAAAAAAAATTATATTTAAGACCAGAAGGAGGGTCCGGACCCCCAGGACCCCCCTGGCTACGTCACTGGATTATTGTAACGTTTATAAAAAAACGAATGATTGCGAATCGCACAAGTACTTACTGATCCGTTTCCAAACGCAATATAAATCCTATTAAAATTGAAACAAAATTTTACAGATTAAGCCTGTTTAGTACCCACCGTACTGTAACGTTTGATTTAGAACACTTTCATGAGTGATTATAATTACCCAGTTTTTTCGTCGTACGTCCAAAATATTCATGAATAAAGTGATTCCTTCGCCCACAGCACAACCTTTTTTTAAAAAAAAAATGCACCTCCTCAATCACCTACTACATCCTAGCACAGTCAGCTGAGTGGGGAAGTTTTGCACGTTCCACCGCCATGTGGTTGGTTCATGAGAAGCCATATGGATCTGAGTGCTAAATGGAAGCACTCGTATCACCTCTGATACGGCGAGGACCACTTCCACTTCGCCACGACATTCCATTTATGAAAACCACCATAAAACACGAGTGGGTCTGCTCTTAATTCAGTATTTGTATTTTCTGTGTTATCTTACTAGCTTTTAAGATACTACCAAATATTTTTTTAAATAATGTTATCAGTGCATACAACAAAAACTAATGATTTTTCAGCATCAATTACCAGCAAGCCCTTTGACAGTACAAATTACCAATGCTAAATCAATAACCATTATAATTTATTTTTGTTAACTACACAACCATTTTACAAAGCAAAATTAGTTTATAACGCCAAATTTTACATATGGCAGAATCCATAATTTTTGCGACCAAACCATTGTATTCGGATTTGAATACAACTATTAAACACTCCGCTATCCAGATAAAAAATACCAGAAATTAAATTGCAGCATTTATCATATTGTAATGAAATTTTCCACGGTAAGTACCTGATTTCATCATTATTAATCAAAAACACAGGGATATTAGAACTGAAATTTATACAGATAATAAACATATTTGTATTGCTATTCAAACGGAACTACTGAATAAGAAAACGCGCAAACCAGATGTTACAGTTATTAGTACGCACAAATACATGGACAAAACCGATATGAATCATAAACATTAACAAATGACGTTGCTGGCCCGAATTCTAATACTATAGCATTAACATAAAATTTTGGACAGTTCCATTTAAGCAATTTTAAATAATAATTATTTTTGGGCCAACAACGTCATTTTGTTTGTGTTCATGATCCATACCGGCTCTGTTCAAGTATTCGTGTTAGTACTGTATACCATTCGGACCATAGTGACGTCATTATTGTTTATAATCATGATTCATACCATTTTCTGTCAATATCCGTGCTAAGCCTAATCAATACGCGCAACAAGCGAGTTTGCCGTAAATCCGTTTCAACAATCTTAATTATTCCACCACTTATCCCGGAACAATTAACGCGCCGAGATGAGGGAGTTTGAAAATATTTTCGAGAAGCGAGGCAAAGCCTTACACGATAAATAATTAGCACCATTAAAGATTCGCTTTGTAGGCTCCCGAGGGCTGTCTCAGGGTTTTCATATGAAACTGGTGGAAGTATTTGTATTGCGAGTTCCCTGAGCATATTTTGTTTTGCACCTGGGGTAACGTAAATTTTACCTTCGTTCAATAAGTTAATCGAGTCTTTTTATGGGTTTAAGTGTGCTATGGTATTTGGTTGATTCGATTTTTTAAGAAATGTATGTATAAAAAACATATTGCAAATGTTTTAATTTTTTTTTAAACAGATGTGGTGTAAATACAAGAATTAGTCATGGTTGTTGAAAATGTTCGTCTTAGTTGTATTTCTAGACTTATTATTGTATATTCTTGTGGTTATCAACCAAAATCAAAATTTCCTTAAGCTCGAAGATGAATTCAACCCTTATTATAGACCTCATATAGACTTATGTAAAATATTCAAACCATTCTCAATTTATAGTTATAGTCCGTTTATGAATAATTTAGTTCAACTTGAATCAAGGAAATAATTATCTGCAATAAAAGAACTGTGTTTTGATACCTTTTAGCATAGATAAAACATAAATGAGGAGTATGTTTTATCTATGCTTTTAGTCATTCCTAGTTGAGAGCTCGAATTTTTACACTTAAATATCCATCAACATACATAGATCATCTCACAACATTCTACACTCACTCTTTACTCATATTTGTTTTAAATTACACACATTTATGTGGCGTCCCCATCTCAATAATTAATTATTGAAAATTATTTTTATATATAACAAGGTAGGCTAATGGATAAAGTATACGAAATATACACACTCTGTGGTAGTCTCAATTTAACCTCTATTTCAGTGAGAAAAAACTTGTATCATGTGGGCAATACAGATGGGACGTCTTCGTCAGTATCCAAAGTCAATAACTTAATGATGCTAATTCTAACTCGTAATATGTAATATATTAACACATAGAGATAAAAAATATCAATAAGTTATATAAAGAGAATTCTTACAAGTGTGCTACAACCTTTCCCGATATATCAGGGGTGCGACAAACCGAGCTTCCTGCACAGTAACATATCATCTTTTCAAAAGTTTCTTTAAACATATCATAACAGTGTAGTTTTGTAACCTTAATCTTACTGTTGAGATATCTGTGCTGAAAAACAGTAGGTGTATCATACTGTGTGTGATTTTTGAGTTAGACGAAAAATAAGTAGGTTGGGCTACATTTTTACTTAAAAAATCATAATGAACTCTGAGAACACAGATGCCTACTCATATACTTAAAATCCTC
Organism: Macrosteles quadrilineatus; assembly: GCF_028750875.1. Classification (NCBI taxonomy): domain Eukaryota; kingdom Metazoa; phylum Arthropoda; class Insecta; order Hemiptera; family Cicadellidae; genus Macrosteles; species Macrosteles quadrilineatus. The sequence goes on along the minus strand of NW_026542599.1, from coordinate 26,152,100 downwards.
TTAGGCTACACTCTATGGTCGTCTAATTTTCATGGTAGATTTTTTTAAAGTAAATATCGGTTAGTCACTATGGAACCAAATAAAAAAAATGTTTACATTTACACTAATTAGGCCCTATACATTGTTTACTTTCAATAAAGTTCTTAGTTTTATCCTTTAGCACAGCTGATTCAATGATTGAACCAAACAATAGAAAATTTTACACAAATAATTTGGTCAGTTAAGTGTGAAATTTGTCTGTAGTTTATAGAACTAAATACACATTATTCTATTCTGCGTCCCTGAAAACGATGAAACGATGAATTAGCTAAACTTTAATTGGTAAAAATTAATGTATCAAACAAATTTACATCGGTAAATGAATGTTAAATTTATTACCTATCAATATACCTCCAAGGAGTGATATCTTTCCACTATAGGGAGTTTTTTTAACGCATCACAAATAAAATTACATCTACCGTGAGCCACTTTTACAACAAACCCAGTTGTGATGATGGTATTCCTGTTTTCATTTACTTCATTACCGATCAGCAAATACGCATCGTTCCAGTTATCTATTAAGCTTAGAGTTATTGATAATTTATTGTAAATAAGATGTAGTGTGGGTTTTTACGTGTGGCTCAAATAGAGCTTGCGAAAACGCCAAGTTGACACTTATTCCCTATAAATTTACATTCTATATTATTAATTCTGTAAGCGATTTTTTCAAACCAAAATTGTGAGAGTTTGACAGCTCGCAGGATGATGGGAAAGGGCTCAAATTAAACGTCTTGGTCCCAGGGGGTCGGAAAAATTAGCAGTATGTCTAAATCTGCCAGGAAATGAGAAATAACGAAAACTATCTTCCATTTAAAATGCATTGGGATTGAAAACGTCTGCTTTGTTTATATTAAACATGTGATTACAAATGTATTATCATTTTTATTCTACTTTGTTGATAGAAGGTGTGAAATGTGTTTACTAATCAACAGATAAATTCTGCTTTCGCTAAAGTGATCTAAAAATGATTAACTTACGCTGCTGCGTGAAAGATAATTTGATTCTTAGTTAGTTTAAATAAAACGATAATATGTTTTACATTTGAGTCTTCTAGGGACTTATGTTCCTACATGTCACTAGTTACTACTCATGGATAACAATGCAACAATGCATATCAGCTGATTGATAATGAAATAAAGAATACAAGGATACAAAAATATGAGCTTATTTTGTTTTTAAAATGTCTCACGCTAGTTATAATTATTTGGGCGTTTTAAAAACAGCCTGTATACAAAGATAACAATTACCTACGTATTAATCTTTTGCATTAAAAAAGGCCCTCTTGACCTTTCCACGTCCTACAGGTTAGCCAAGTTAAGCAGAGTTATTCCTGTATCTCAAACAGCTGATTTATACCACAAACAAGTCTCGGGCTCGTATTCTGCTTCTGTACGTTCTACGTTGGCATAATTCCTGCAGAGCCAAATGAGGCGAGTAACCTGCATCCTTAGTAATGAACCAGACTGCCAGTGCCATTATGAACCGGTATTTCAGCTTCTCCAACTAGTTTCTAGTGGTGTTATCACCAAGTAGGCAAATAAGGAACTTCCTACTTGGATTGAAACACAGGTTACAGGTTATAGCTCATGCTATTACTGATGTGATCGATACTAGAGAGAGATCTGGTGATTCTGGATGTGCGTATTTGACGGATAATGGAGATATGTTAGTGTAGATGTGCATATTTCACTGAGGCTGAAGATAGCAAGCAATACTAGCTGTGCAATTCTAAGTTACTTATATTTAGGACTGTATCGCTCTGTTAAAGAAAAGATATAACATATATAACATCCCAGAGTTTTAAATTGTAAATGGGGGTCTCTGAAAAAAACATATTATCTATTTTAATTACTCCAATAATAATCTACACAACATTTGTCTTAATTTTAAAACCGTAGGTAACAATAATATTGAAGCTTGATGGTGATATTGGTTTATAATATTTCGTGTACGCATCTGCAAATACCACCTAGTAAATCGTGAATTACCATTAATTAATGTTAATATTGGTAATATTTGAATTTCTGTTCAATGAACCAATTGTGTGTTCCGTGTTCGGAATTTTCACCGAGTCCAATTTACACACGTTTTTATTAAATTTTCAGACAGGAACCTCTAACTTCTATTCTAATCTTGTACGTGTAGGATGACAAACTTTAATTTAAAAGGAAACTGAGATACTATACTACTACAGAAACACAAGTTCAAGATGCATTTCGCAACTTTGAGAAGGTATCCTAATAATACTTCCCAACATGAACGCGAAACTTTTCGTAGCGAATTATTTATTCATTATGAAACGTATATGAGAAATACTGCCACAACCTTTACATTTGTAACTTTGTATCCTGGTACCTAATATTTCATGTTGAATACGTTAATTTGTTTACAGTTTTCCTCAATAAATAAAGTGGAAGAATAAGAAATTACTTCCGTTTTCATTAAAAATATTTTTTTTTCCTTAACTTGTGTATGCCCGAAAGGAAGCAGATTGAAGATGCATGTTTTACACGTACACACTTCGAGACAAGAAGACATACGATAGTCAACAACACTCCTATTCAATATACGGTCGTAATTTCCCGGTCGTGATTCCAATGGACGTTCAGGTCCCACGACATTTCCAGCAGAGAGTCCAATTAAACAAGTAAACCAGAAACAATCAACTGCGCACGACAAATAATTCCTGGCGAGACGCAGATAAATCCGACTACTCCAGTCGAGCGACTTCTGGCAGGGATCAACAGCGACGTGTGTATTGCGCAGCTGTAGCTGTAGGCAACAAGCATACGTAGGTATTGCACAGCTGTAGCTGTAGACAACTAGCAGACGTGTGTATTGCGCAGCCGTAGCTGTAGTCAACTAGCAGACGTGTGTATTGCGCAGCTGCAGCTGTAAACAACTAACAGACGTGTGTATTGCGCAGCTGTAGCTGTAGACAACTAGCAGACGACGTGTGTATTGCGCAACTATAGCTGTAAACAACTAGCAGACGACGTGTGTATTGCCATTGACTTTATGGTATTGCGCAGCTGTAGCTGTAGACAACTAGCAGACAACGTGAGTATTGCGCAGCTGCAGCTATATACAACTAGCAGACGACGTGTGTCTTGCGGAGCTGTATACGTATACAACCAGCAGTAAACGTCTGTATTGCGCAGATGTAGCTGGTATATTACTTGCAGATTCGTTAAAGGGACATTTGCCATGAGATGTTTTAGCACTTTATGTGATAAATTAAACTTCAGTCCTTCAGTAGTTTACAAATACATCAGCAACAACCGTATTATTGAGCTTCCTTTAGTCGCTCATTGTGTCTTTTTTTCCTGTCCGACATGTTGTTGCTAATCAAGCTGGAAATGTTCAGGCAATGACTTCATGAGCTCTGAGCATTCCTACATTAACAATACAGAGCTGCCGAAATTCTCATCAATTTAGGGCAGTTGGCAAGATATTCGGCAAAGTGGGCCAAATTGCTCTTCAGAGAAACTTCCGATTTCAATCCGCCCCTTCTTTGTCTAGCAAAATGTTAGTGACCTGTGTTGCATAAAACACCATGAAGCACTCTTCAGGTTTATGTGACCAACAATGGCTGAGTACATTAAAGAATAACTCGATACTCTTCATTACATCTTTTGTATTTGTTGAATGGCTGCACAAAAGAAATAACCGACCATGCCTATTCAGACCTCCTTGGGAATATTCCGGAGGTCTTTACAGAGTCCAAGGCCAGTCAAGAGCACTTCAGCTGAAGGGGTTGGGCGTGATCGTGAATTCATTCCAGATTTGCCGTTGAGACTGAACAGTGTTAAGTTACTAATTGGATCCTGTGCTTGATTATGAAGTCGAATCTTTCATCTTGTACTAAGGTTATCTTTACTTTAAAATCAAGTTGTAGTGTTGTGAAAGACAATCAGGTCATATAGCAATTGTATTGAACAAGCTCAATTAATTGTGAGTTAAAGCCTGTTTCATGATTTTTTTGGAATATGAATATCTTGCAAGGAATTTGTATGCTTTTAAATAAGTTTGTAGACTATAAACAGCCTAAGTAACAGCTCTGCTAAAGTGTTACAGTATTATTATATAAAAGACTTATAGGTTCCCAACGTATTTTTATTTAAAGCAACCTTACAAAATCCTCACGAGTTGACAAACAATTCCAAGGTCGATTCTGTAAAGTACGTGCAATATAATACGTCACAATATCATATATTATAACACAATTCACTCATAACATACATGCAAACTACAAACTTAACCACTTCAAATGAATCTAACAAGTTTATTTCTTCTTAACTCTGAGAACCAGGCATACGTATAAGGAATGGCTATTGAAAAACCGACATTCAAAAATGAAAATTATACAAAAGGAAAATAATTCCTGCCACAACCGGTCCGTTGACTCCATTGAAATTCAATCGTGTCTTCGGCAAACAAAAACTGCATCGAAGATCGCAGATCGAGACCTTGGAGGACGATGGTGGGAAGTCGTGGCTTTAAACCGACGTGGAATAATCACCAGAGGGAATCTACAGATCGGGGAATGTCTTTGAGAAACACTGGAGAGTGTAGAGTTGGTAATAATGAGACTACTTTTACCTGCATTGGTTAATTCTTTTATATAATAATTTTAATCTTCAATTTAATAATTCAATAAAGTAGGCATGAAGTAAAAATTGTTTTCCTAGGACGCTAGGCACAAGCCTGGGATTGTTTTTTCACATTACTTCAGGCTAAACCTAGGGGTTGCGGCATTATCACTTAGATAAAATCCAATGATGATTTGGTGGGATTAGAACCCGGACCTCTTGAAGTCCCGCGCTCTAACCACTAGACCTACTCGCTCTTCTATGAAGTTAACATGACTGTTAACTGTATTAAAACAAATTAATACGACGAGGCGACATTATTTTACCTGTTTGTAGGGGATTGCCCAAAGCATGCGTTTATTACAACGTCGACCATTGCATAGATAACATCAGTAGTGATTTATTGGCAGCTCAATGACAAATGACATCTGGGACCAGACTCGACACTATCTTGGATCGAACCAGCGATTTTCAGATTTTAAGTTGAGCTTTGAAACCACTTGACTACCCAGACAATTTATTACTAACTGATATTATTAGTTAGTTGTTACTTTAGGTTTTCTCAATTATTTAACATTTATTGAGAATAGTTAGCCTGTACGTCTATCAGCTGATTTATGAAAATAGTTGAGTGGTTGATCGGAGGGTCGCCAGTTTGATCGCTAGAAAGGTCAACAGCTTTCTGACAGGTTGAAACTTGACCAAACTTGTCGTTCTTCATAAGACTGATATAACTGGACCTTGGTAAGAAGTCACTGATTTTAACCAAGCTAAATTTGATAGCTCTACTGTTCAAAACAGCGTATCTATAATATTAAAACGAAACAGTGTTTTTTTATTTCACGATTCTGAATCAACCACTCGACGGATTTACATGATTTTTGTGTTGAAAGAAAGATAATTTTGAGAACTAGGGAATGTCGAAGCCATAATTTTAGTTTAGGGTCCCAGTTTTTTAGAAATTAAGTTTTAATTTTTAAAAAGTCTAGCAGCCGACGCTAAGATTCTAAACTAGCTTTCGGCATAAAATAATTTGCTTAACATAACAGTAGTGGAGAACTGCCGGTTTTACCTCACTTTAGACACGTTTTTCCCATGTTATTCTTATGGGGATTATTTTTGGCCACCAAATCTAAAATCCTGATCTTTGCCTGCGAATCCCTATAAAAATTGTCAAACCTTATTTCTTAGTTATTCCCCATAAATATATTCGATATTAAGCAAAAATAAAAAAAAATCATTTATTGACCCATGTATGTGTATATGTATAGTAGTATAGGTTGTCGCGGCCGTTTTTTGTGGTTTGAGGTTTTTGGGCCAACCCCCCCCCCCCTCACCCCCTCACCACTCCCCTCTGCCCCATGCACAATTGCTAGTACATCTACCATTCCCTTTTCCAGTTGATATATTATATTTCTATTTCAAAATCATGTATGTGCGAACTCGGCTCATGGCGTGGGCGCGCTCCTGACTCATGGTTGTTTCTTGCCTCTAGTGGTGACGTGGTGAAAATGTCACTCACTTGGGCTTGCTCCTTGCTAGTCTTGGATCTGTTGAAGTAATTTTTACAAATTTTTAATTTCTAGCTGAAAATTGTTAAAATTTCCAAAATTTTGAAATTTTCAAAAAGTCTATAAATAGAAGTGGCACAAATTTTTTTTGTTATATATAAAAATGAGGCCCACCTGTCAACACTGCTCCGTGTCGCTCTCTACCAAAAGTAATATGATTCGTCACTACAAGGCAATTCATCAAATGAATGTGTGCAAAGTTTGTGATTTAATCTGTGAAAATAACATGACTCTAAAATCGCATATATTATAAAGTCACAAGACTTGTAATTTTTGTAAGAAAAATGTTGTTGGACATTTTAAAAGACATGTTAATTCTTGCATGAAATGTCCATACACAATGATTAAATTTGTGGGTGAATCGATTAGAGCTGAACTTGAAAATAATCTCAAGTCTTGTCCTCTACCGATAAAATGGACTTTAGTTAGGAGAATCAAATTTATAAAATATTCAATGGATCAAAATGGTAAATTAGTTAATGAAAAAGAATGTATAGCAGATTTTCGAAGTCTTACTACCTTAACTATTGAGAAGAGAGATTTAAAGCCTCAAATTGAAAATGCACTTTCAAAGATTGATGCTTCCATACACAAATATCAAGCCCAAGGCAGTGGATGGATATATGACCATACTAAATATTGGCAGTTGCATGTTTACAAGTATAAACCCCTAACTCCAAAGTCATATATCCCCACACCAAAAAGTATTCAATCAAAACATGCTGTTTTAAATATAAAGAATTCTGACAATAGATGCTTTCTTTGGTCGATTTTAGCAGCTTTACATCCAAGGTATGCAAACAATGCTGAAAGGGTTTCTAATTATGTACCCTATGAAAGTCAGTTGAATATGACAAACATAAAGTATCCTGTGAAAATATCTGATATAGATAAATTTGAAACACAGAATTATATAAGTATTAATGTATTTGGGGTTGAATATGATAAATTTATATATCCATTAAGAACGACTAAACTAAATAGTAATACTCACATAGATTTATTATTATTACAAGAAGGTCGTAAATCACATTATTGTTTAATTCGTGATTTTGATAGGTTAATGTTCCACTCTACAAAACATGGCCATAAGCAGCATTTTTGCAAGTTGTGTTTACAACATTTTTACACTAATGATATATTAGAACGTCATGTAACATATTGTAAAAGCTTTGATGCTCAACGAGTGGAAATGTCTAAACAAGATACATTACAATTTAAAAACTATAAATATCAACTTAAAGCCCCATATGTAATTTATGCAGATTTTGAATGCTTTATAAACTCTAATATACATATTCCATCGGGATTTGCATTTGTCGTAGTAAAAGATTCAAAAATTATTTCTGAAGAGTTGTACAGTGGCACAAATGTTATGGATGTGTTTTTTGAAAGATTATTTCAGGCTTATGATTATATTAAAAATCAAATGGCAATATATATTCCTCTTCAAATGACCCCTGAGCAAGAGGTATCTTTCCAAAACTCAACACATTGTCACATTTGTGAAAAGCCCCTATATTTTGATAGGGTGAGAGATCATTGCCATTCCTCTGGACAATACCGTGGAGCTGCCCACAATGATTGTAATTTAAACTATAAAGTAACAAAGAAAATACCAGTATTCTTCCATAACTTGAAAAATTATGATGGACATTTAATAATGCAAAATTTGGGAAAGTTTAATAAACGTAAGTTAAATTGTATAGCTAAAGATATGGAAAAATATATATCATTCTCTGTTGATGATTTAGTATTTTTAGATTCATATAACTTTCTGTCCCTTCCATTATATAAATTGGCTTCCAATTTGAACACATTTAGATTCATACAAAATCCACTACTACAACGTAAAGGTGTATATCCCTATGAATATATGACGGGACCAGATAAGTTCGCAGAGTCTCTACCCCCAATTGAAACATTTTACAGTTCTATAACTAAAGAACATATCTCTCCCAATGAATATGAACATGCTAAAAATGTATGGACCCATTTTAATATACATAATTTACAAGAATATCATGATTTATATCTTAAAACAGATGTATTGCTACTGGCTGATGTGTTTGAGACATTTAGAGACCTGTGTTTAAAAGATTACAAACTTGACCCTGTAAATATGTATTCACTTCCTGGACTTACATGGGAGGCCTGTCTTAGAATGACAGGAATAAAATTACAATTATTCAAAGATGTTGACATGCATTTGTTCATAGAAAGTGCGATCAGAGGAGGAGTCAGTATGATTTCTACACGTTACGCTAAAGCAAATAATAGATATATGGGTGAACACTATGATCCCAATCAAGAGAGTGTCTATTTAATATATTTAGATTGTAACTCACTATACTCTACAGCAATGTGCGAGCCACTGCCTGTGGATGGATTCAGTTGGACTAATGAGATAGACTACAAATATAATCAAAATGATGAGTTTGGATACATTTTAGAAGTTGATTTAAAATATGATAAAAGCTTACATGATTTACATAATGACTATCCATTAGCACCAGAGAAAATGAATGGCAAATTAATACCTAATTTAAATGACAAAACTAAATATATTTTACATTACAAAGCATTACAAAAATATGAGGAATTGGGTTTGATTGTTACAAAATACCACAGAATTTTAAAATTTAGACAATCTAAATGGCTTGCACCCTATATTAATTTTAATATTGAAAAACGAAAATGGGCTAAAAATGATTTCGAAAAAGACTTTTATAAATTGTTAAATAATAGTCTCTTTGGTCGAACAATCATGAATCAACGCAAGTTTCGTGATATATATCTCAAGGATGAGTCACTATTAACAAAATATGTCACTAATCCAAGGTTTGACTGTAGCAAAAAGTTTGATAACAATTTACATGCTATACATTTAAATAAATTAGTTGTAAAGTTTAATAAACCAATATATTTAGGAATGACCATTTTGGATATCAGTAAAGTAATAATGTATGATTTCAACTATAATTATATGTCAAAATTTAAGAACAAAAGATTTCTAATGACAGATACAGATTCATTAATGTATGCTATAGTTACAGAGGACTTTTACAAGGAAATAGAATGTGACTTACACTATTTTGATACCTCTGGATATAGTAAAGACCATTTCTTATACTCTGATAAAAATAAAAAAGTCACTGGAAAGTTTAAAGATGAATTAGGTGGTCATATTATGTATGAATATTGTGGTTTAAGACCAAAGTTATATTCTTACATTCCTCTAAAATGGTTATATGAAGAAGACAAGCAAGCTTTAGAGGTGAAGAAAGCTAAAGGAGCTGATGGTGCCACTGTTAAACATCTCCTCAGACATCAACATTATTTGAACTGCCTTGCAACTGGGCAAGATTACTATGAGAATGTGACAAGAATTAAATCTATAAATCATCATCTTCAAACCTTAACCATGAATAAAAAAGTACTATCCTTTGACGATGACAAGAGGTTTATTCTAGAAGATGGCATCAATACTCTTGCATTCGGTCATTATAAAATCGATGTTCAAAATGTGTAGATGTATAATAAATGCAAATGTTAAAAAAAAATCTTTCATTTATTTACCCTTACCATCCTCTTGATAGAATTGGTCAAACATAAATCTATATTTGCCATTATTCTTTGACCTTTCTTTGTCTATTATGAAAAAGCCATATTTAGTTTTATCCCAACATTGATGACAGAGATTTTTAAATTGGTCAAATGAAAAGTCATTACCAACATGATTGTGATATACATGTTTTAAATTTAAATCATCTTGTTTGAATAATATTAGGAAATTTACATTATCACGTAAATGTTTGTGTACTTTGCTGTAAGATTGACACAAGTAAAAACAGTTAATATTTTTATGTCGACCCATTGAGAAAAATTGTGTAATATTTGGACTATTTATGTCATCAAATACAACAACTGACTGTGATTTTACATCATTTGGTGTGATTTCACAGTCAGTAAACGTGTGTAATTTCACTTCATCACACAAACTAAATATTTCAATTATTTTTTTATATTTTTCTTGTTCTAACGATTTGGATATTAAATATAAGTTTGTAAATTTTAATCCTTCCTTTCTTACAATTAAGTTATAAATTACAACCGTCTTCCCACTTCCACTTGGACCGCAAATAACACATCGAATATCGGTAGGAAATAGACCCAACTTCTTTGGTATATTTTCTTTAGTATGTACTATTTTAAATTTGTGTTTTTGTTGAATAAAAGACATTTTTTATATAATAAAAATGGTAAAAAATGTTAATAAGAAAACATGTAAAAAGGGCAAAGGTTTATTCCTAAAGCCTTACAGGGGTCGAGGGTTATTGAATACTCTTATAAATAACCTTCCATTTCCACTTCACATACCAACATATCAATACTGTGGACCTGGGACAAATGTACGTGAGAATTTAGCTAAAAATGTACCTCCAAAAAATAAACTAGACTCTTATTGTAAAGAGCATGACATATTCTACATGAATAATCCCGATACTGCTGCTCGGAACAAAGCAGACATGAGATTAGCAGACTTAGCTTGGACTAGAGTAACGGCCAAGGATGCAAATCTTGCTGAAAGAGCAGCTGCTTATGCCGTGACAAATTTGATGAAGGCAAAAGCAAAGATGGGAATGGGATTAAAATTTAATAAAAAAGATGGACAACTACCAGCTGTTAGAGGCCACAAAAGACGTGCCTCACTTCAGGGGAGTGTACCTAAAAAGCGAGCTAAAAATCTAACACCAAGAGTAAAAGAGTGCGGAATAGTTAATTTAGATAGCTCATCTGGCACACATTGGACAGCATATCGTAAAAATAAAGATATTGTAATTTGTATTGTAATATTGTATGATGATGTTACAGTTGCAAATAAAACCTACAAGGGGACAAAAGGTTTATGGGAATTGTTAACGTTAAAAGAACCTGAGAACTATACTCAGGCTGATTTGCAAAATTATAAAGAGATTTTGGAAGCTACAAATGGACATTTAAAGAGTTACAAAGATGGTGCACCAATTTCAAGTAATAGACATACTAAATATCTTAATATAATTAAACCTCTATTTAAATCTGTTGGTGAAGGTTTGAGACAAGTGACTGGTAATAAAATAGACTATATTTATTGGGATGATCCTAATGAGCTTGTAGATAGGTTAAGACTTCTTTGGCTAAGTCGCCAAGCCGGTAACTCAGGAGTGGATAATGAAATAGATTCCATTATTGAGGAATTGAGAGAAAGTGGAATTATTTATTAAATAAAAATATGTTTATAGATAAATTTTATCGTTTATATAATCCATATAATAAGCCTGCAGAACCCAGGGCGGCAACCATGAGTAGTGAACCTACTTTAAATTGACAAGATGATAGTTGGAATTGTTTAAACCGTAAAATTGGTAATGTTAAAGATGGGGAGTTTGTAGATGATGTATCAACTTTAGGACAGACATTAACTAGAAAAGGTGATGTCTTTTTACAAGGTAAAACTAAATATGAGTTTTTAGAATCTAAGAATAAAAAGTGGAATGCTAAAAAACAGAAAATTACTAATGTGGAAAAGGGTGAAAGTTTAGATGATGTGCCCACTTTACAACAGACTTTAATACGAACAGATGGTGGTACATTTGTACAAGACAATAAAAATTATGAATTTTTAGAATCGGAGAATGGTGTTTGGAATGCTAAGAAACAGAAAATTACTAATGTAGAAAAGGGTGAAAGTTTAGATGATGTGCCCACTTTACAACAGACTTTAATACGAAAAGAAGATGGTAAATTTATACAAGATGATAATAATTATGAATTTTTAGAATCAGAGAATGGTGTTTGGAATGCTAAGAAACAGAAACTTAGCAATTTAATAGAAGGTACAGATAGTAAAGATGCTGTGAATGTTTCACAAGTTCCAAAAATGGAAGCAGGCTATTGGAGTTTTTATAATAAAAGGTTAGTACGTGTTAAACCTGCCATTGATGAAACTGACTGTGTTATAAAAGAACAGACTATAAATTTTGATAAAAAAGAAAAATGTTGGGATGCCAAAAAACAATTTATAAGAAATCTACCAGAGGGGGAACATTCGGATGAGATTTGTCTAATGTCACAAGCTATGCATTACGATGGATCAAAATTTGTATATGGAGAAAAAATTTTTAATTTGATGGAATATAATCCTGATTTATTAGTTGCTGACCCCACATCTTTGAGTGGATTTAAGTATATAGATAATAGACCATATATACCAGAAAACTATGTATTTAAAAGAATGGAAGATAATCTATTGATTGGGGCTAATGGTGATGTATTTAGAGTTACAGGAAAGGATGATGTTATAAAAAATGAATGAAATTGCATACGAACTTCATAAGCCTGCAAGAAAGAATTTCATTAGAAGGTCTTTTAAAGTATTGGGTATAAACGAAACTGTACAAATAGATTTAATTGATATGCAAAACTATGCTAGAGAAAATTCTGGCAATAAATATATTTTAACTTTAATAGATACATTTTCTAAAAAAGCTTATGCTGCTCCACTAAAGAATAAGACAGGGTTGGTGGTTACAGAAGCCATTAAAACCATTCTACCAAAGGGGGTTAAAAACATTCAATCCGACAATGGAAAAGAATTTTTTAATCAATATTTTAGCAAACTAATGAAAAAATTAAATATTAATCACTATCACACATTTTCTACAACTAAGGCTGCAATTGTGGAGAGGTTTCAGAGAACTTTAAAGAATTGGTTATATAGAGAATTTAGTGCTCAGGGGAGTTATAAATGGTTGGATTTACTTCCAAAGTTAATTCGAAAATATAATAATAAAGTGCATAGATCTATAGGAATGAAGCCTAACCAAGTGAATATTAAGAACAGTAAATATGTGCATGAGAGGTTGCATGAAAGGACTTCTAAAGTAGTGCAAGTTAAAAAGCCAAGATATAAGGTAGGTGATAGCGTAAGGATTTCCAAGTATAAACATGTTTTTAGTAAAGGTTATACTCCGAATTGGACAGGGGAACTATTTACAATAGTAGAAGTTAAGAATACAAAGCCTGTGACTTATATCTTGAAAGATGAAAATGGTAATATAATCAGAGGAGGCTTCTATACAGAGGAGTTGTTAAAGACCAAGTATAAAGACATGTATTTAGTAGAAAAGGTAATTAGGAGGAAGGGTGATTTATTGTATGTCAAATGGCTTGGGTTCCCAAGTAGCCAGAACTCATGGATTTCCACAAAGGATGTCCAAGGGAGCATGCCCGCGACCAGGAGCGCGCCCACGCCATGAGTCGAGTTCGCACATACATGATTTTGAAATAGAAATATAATATATCAATTGGAAAGGGGAATGGTAGATGTACTAGCAATTGTGCATGGGGCAGAGGGGAGTGGTGAGGGGGTGAGGGGGGGGGGTTGGCCCAAAAACCTCGAACCACAAAAAACGGCCGCGACAACCTATACTACTATACATATACACATACATGGGTCAATAAATGATTTTTTTTTTATTTTTGCTTAATATCGAATATATTTATGGGGAATAACTAAGAAATAAGGTTTGACAATTTTTATAGGGATTTGCAGGCAAAGATCAGGATTTTAGATTTGGTGGCCAAAAATAATCCCCATAAGAATAACATGGGAAAAACGTGTCTAAAGTGAGGTAAAACCGGCAGTTCTCCACTACTCATAACAGCTGTAAACATTCAGCTTTTGTGTCACAAATTCAGCATTTGGATAAAATGTAAAGACATACTTAGGGTTGACTTATTTATACTATGTGTAATGCTAATCATTGATACGTTCAATTTTTCTGTAAGAGGATGACAGATTATTTAAATATACATAGTAAAATACTAGGATGTTCAAAATATTTTTTAAAGCAATCTTTGTAATCTTCGATTTGTTTTAGAGCCATATAATTTGTTTTAAATAACAGCTGGTTAAATATAAACTATGGAACTATGAGGTTATTTTATTTACTCTTATTTTGTCATTGATTATAGCAAATAAGTCAGATTAGTAGGGATAATTAGACCACAGTTTAAAATAGTTTTGACCAAAATTAATTAAACCACAGTACAAATCGAGGCTCTGTACACGAGTCTTAATAAAAAAGGATAAATGCAAATTATTTTACTGCTCCACTTTTCAAAGAAAGAATAGAAAAATAACAATGTTTACATGTTTTATGAAATCGTGTTCAGTTGTGGTTACGTTTGGGGGTGCCTATATCAGCGCCCCCAAACGTGAAAATATCACTTTTATTTAAACTATGAATATATTGTAGTTTAAATTAACTAATATGGGAAATTACGATGTACATTTATTCAATGAGGGTGGGTAATTATCAAGGATAGAACTGATAACGGTATGGATAATAAACATTGACAATTACGTCATTAGCTTTACTAGCGTGTTTACTTTTTATATTCCTGCTACGTGTGACCAGTTCTTTTTTGCAAAGGAATGTTATTTGAACCAAACAGCTGTTTCAAAACAAATTGTTATTGTTTTTACTTTTCTTTGTTTAGACTTATTTATTTAGTAATTAATGCAGTGAAATTGATATAAAGGATAGGTGTGACGATTAGTTAGGACACCAAAGTTAAATTATGTGTACTGTGAATTTTATTGGATATCATCGTTTTATTTTAGGTCGTTTCTATTCAGACCTACTGGAAATTGTGTATAGTAAGTGTATAGTAAGTATTAAGTATAGTAAGTATCGTATTGTGGTGATAATAATTATGGAAGAGGCAGGTATGCTATGGAAGGTAGTATCGTTGACTAGGTCTATACACTTCTCAATTGACTATTACCTTTGACTATTGGATACAGAAGTTGTATAAGATAAAGAAGTGTTGTATTAATAGTCAAAGCTATTACTCTCTCTACTGTATGCTACTTATAATCAGTGTGCGTCTGTGCGAATCGGCTGCAAATCTCACTTCAACGCTTTTCACATCGTAAAAACTGCAGAATTGCTGTTTTATTGTAAAATTATCGGATTTAAAATGCATAAAAACATATGTGGTCGCACAACATTTGTTTAAAGATGATTTTTCACATTAAAACTGCAAGAAACGTTGTCTTTTTTAAACTAGCTGATCTGAATTGTACACGGTTTTAACTGACTACTGAATTCCCGTACGTAGGACGGGCTAACACCTCGTTTCAATTAATTTTAAATATCTTTATTTTGATTTTTAAATCATTAGACACTTTCTTCAGTTTACTCTAGCCAATGATTAAATCATTTATTTTGTTTTAGTTATTTCAATTACTACTAATTTAACTCGGTATCTTTTAATAAATTCATAAATTGAACATATATTCGAATTTCATTCTGCATTCATTTGTAGCAAATCACGCTTCATGTAAACATGTACTGTTTTTATTTTAATTTGGATAATCCTATTTTTAAGCCAACACCTCAGCTTTTATCAACACCACTACACAATCGTTGCATTAGACCTAAATAATGCACATACATTTTTTTAAACAAATGAATTAATTTAAGTCAGTGTTTAAACCGTAAACTTCAATATTGTATACAATTGGTCCAAAAGAATATTTGGCAAGATTTCTTTTTTTTTAAAGGCCTTGTTAGAAGCAAAGGTAGACACTATGGTCCAACGCTCATTTTGTAAACTAGAAATACACCCAGTTCCATCATTACAATAAATCTCAATTGCTTAAAACAAATTAAGTTACGATGTAACTAACTGAACATAATAAACTAACATTAATAGCATTAAACACTGAATAGTGAACCTCGAAATTTAAAAGGTAATCTTGAAAGGACACTCGCAAAGAGTTATGGCAGTGGAATAGTTTTCTTTGGAAAGAAACATATTCTTTGAGTTGCTGATGCAATATTTCATACACTTTGATATATTTTCAAACATCCTGAACTCATGCAACAAGGCTATTCAACATGAGTAATAAATATCTTTGAGTTTTCATCTCAAAACTTGTATTTCCTCTTCCTTTGAAACGGTAGTTTTTCTCAATTATGTTTCGGTTAGAGTTTATACTTTGTGTTTCGTTTCGTCAAAGAGATTGAATTAATTTGATCTACTTTGGGAGATATTAAACGAGTATTCGTCTCATTAACGATTAAACAAGTATAATGTTTATTTTACTATAACATTTTTAGATACCAATAATCTCTGTGTGTATTGAAATAGTGTTTTACCTTTTTGACTGATGTTTAAAATCTGCAATTATTGTTTGTGAATTTTACAAAGTTCTCATAAAATTTTAACACGCACGAACCATTTAAACAAAAAATCCCACTATGCTATTACTGAGGTAAAAGTCCAATAAATATTTTCACTATCCTATTCTTTCTTTTTCTATGGACATATTAACTACTTTGTAAATAAAACAAACAATGATCAATTAAGGCACAAGTAAGTACATCATATGTGTATCAGAGGTTGTAACAGATGTATGTACATTCAGGAAGACACTCCAACTTGGTTCCTTTTAGCTTGGTTAAAAAAGGCGAATTGGAAAAAATCAGTAATTAACATGGCCACTCTCTACAGGTAAATAAAACTAAGTCTATTTTTATTTTTTACTTATTTTATTTTACTTACAGCTTAAAAATAGAAATGTAATGCTTATCTTACTAGTGAAATACGTACTAAATTTTTATTACTACTGCATTGCATTCACAAATATTTCACGTAAGTTAACCTCAAAATGAACCCTGCAAAACAAAGCTATATGTTACTACACTACATACAGTAATGCAACAGATAAGTTTAATAACCAATAAACAAGAGGATGCTTTGTACTGTCTTGGAAACAGTGTATTTTATATTCATAATCTAGATCACTATTTATTCTAGAATAGTGTAAGAGTATATATAAAGGATGATAGTCTTTATGTACCAAAACAACTACGCAGATATGATCTAACAATGGACAAAACAGAGAAATTGTGACTGGATAAACTTAGCGATATGCAGGCCAGGGAGTAAAATAGCATTATCTAAATCATGTTTGTAAAATAATGTTTTAAGTTGTCGTACACTTTAAAGTAGGAAGTAAGGGATCGTTTAAAAATATAAATTGTCTATTAGTTTCTTGGAATGTCGCCATATTGTTTGAAGATGAGATGTACTCTGTATTACCATTACATACATTGTTTTAACAACAACTTATTATTGTAATGCTTCCGTCATAATAAAATTACACTTTAATATATTGTTATTTGAGCTTAAAAACAAAACTGCGTCAACGACTTTTGTCTTCAAAAATATAATTTAATACCTAAAGATATTCTAATTTCTAACTAAATTGTGAAATATTTCCCCGAATTTGATCAAGGAAACCAACTTTAAAAAAATTAAGAATGATACATAATGCGTTTTTATATTTAGGCTATCAAATTGCTATATCTATGGCCTAACAATGTAATGTTTACCTATTATACAACTATTTAACCAAATAGAACGATTTATTGTCAACTACAGCCTTAATACTTTTAGAATAATTAAATAATATTCTTATCCCATGAAACTATTCATTAAGAATTAAGAAGAATTAAGAGAGTAAGAAAGCTTTCTATCACCAACTTCAGGGAATTTAAACTTGACCTGTCATGGATCAAAAAAATCTACCATTCTTTATATTAAGACGAGAAGGTAAATTGTGATATTTAAAGTCAATGCATTTTTATGTATGACCGAATTCTGTACCTATAAACGAAAATGCATGTGTGATGTTTAACCGAAAAATGCATCTTACATGTGTAATGTATTTGGTTGTGACAGGCTGCATTGCAAACCTCCAGTCTAGATAGATGTTGATCAAAAATCGTGTCAATGTCATTTGTACACTTAGAAGACACGTGATCTTAAATATTAATATTATTTGGATTTGGCAACTGCAAAACCTAATCACCAACTGACCTAGAATTGTGGGTTTATAAGTAGTCCCGATTTGTGAAGTTAAATTATTCAAAACAACTGTATTGAAATGCAGTAGTAACCTAAATATTACCTTTTCAATATGAGTACTATGAAACATGTGTGCACAATACACCAAGGTGAGATTTAAACTAATAACCTATCATATAATTCACTTAAATATAGAATTATAGAAATTACCGTTTCAAATCTTAGAAAATTTAGTAGTTTTGTGGTTGAAAATGCTTGCATTAGTGTGGCGTCATAATTTCGAAATGCTCAAAATATCGTGGAGATTTCTTAGTCCCTATTTCGAAACAGCATCCAGCGATTCTTAATCATAACGATTTCAATAAATAAATCTACCTTAAGACAACCCTTATCTTGGACAGTGAACATGCTATAATTTAATTTAGTCAATTATTCTTAACTCGTCTTCATTCTATACTTTCTGGCGTATCTGTACTCTTCTTAACAAATCAGGAATGCGTTTCGACCATGTTTAAACAGAATTACAAAATTAAAGTGGGAGAGAAAAATAAAACTAGGGCTCATTTACATTACGAATTCAGCCACACGAAGGCTGATTTCGCCCAACGGAATGATAAGGCTCAAAACATACTCCAATTAGGACTCTGGCACGTCTGAATCTAAAGGACGCAGCTCGGAACGTACTGTATTTGCAGTCACGCCTCCAATGGTGAAAGGACTGCTAATAAAAGATCTCGAGAGCCGCCCTTGCGGACTCTGAAAGGACTTTTAATGTGTTCATTAGGGGAAGGGGTTCACCAGGGTGTGAATAATCGTCGAATCTGTGTTCAGGACGCAATAGATTACGTAGGTGAAAAGATGAAGTGGTTGTAATGAAATGGGGTTGTGTGACACTCGCAATGAATAAATGGTATTTGGTAAAAGGGTTGGGAAAATGATTGTGAAATGTTTAAAAAGTAAGGTTATTTGTATTACAAACAAAGATTCTATAAAGATTCAGAAGGATCTAAACACATAAATGTATAGGTTGGATCACATTAGGTCGACTGTAAAAGTATAATTATAAAAAAAATCATATAATATTGTTATCCATTTTATACAAAAAAATACGTAATCAATTTGTTTTGAATGTTTTGTGAGCTAAAAACTATTCAATTCCTGGATAACAATGTGTGTTGGTGGTGATGATGAACAATACGTAGGCTATATGCTATACCTAACCTAACTTTCGGTAGTTAAAATTGGCAAATATACTGTATCTAGAAATCCTACCTAAGAAGCAACCTTTTTTCGTACATTCAAATCTTCTAATGTGTGTAGAAATGTGTGGTATTTCTTGCAAAAGATCCAAAGATTTGTGGATTTTTGTTTTAAATGAATAATTACTATATTCTAATTTTTGTAAGCAATTTTTATGAATAAACATTAGAAATTCAGACATAACAGGACAGTGTTGTTTAGCCAACTTTTATGGTGTTTGCAAATACAAACACGTAAGGTAAACGCACCAGTAGCTGACAATATAAGAAACTATACGCACTTAATAATCCGTGGTTTTGAATAAATAGGAACTAAAGAGATATTACGGATTTTATGTGATTCTAAATTTAGTGTAGTTTTCAAATTTGTCATACAAAAAGGGTTTTTTAAATATATTTTATAACATTTTTTTTAAGCTTATTTCAACCTTTGTACGTGTTCCAGTGGCTGACAGTGAAAAAAGTGCTTGTACCAGTAGCTGACTGTCAGTTGTCCCAGTAGCTGACACTGGAACTATAAATGTAATAGCTGCTAAACCTAAGGGTTTTATAATTTATAAGACGAATAAAATCTAACTTAATAATTAAAAAAAACTAAAAAATTAATAAATTATGTAAAACGTTATTAAAAAAAATTATTTTACATAGGCTATTAAAAAAATATATATATTTACATAAAAAAATTTATTAAAAAATTCCCATGAGACCTACGGTAATAGCTCTATTTCCAATAGGGAAATTCGCTAAAAGTAGTGATGGGGTCTTATTTCTATATTATAATGACATTTTAAGGTGTGGTTGAGATCACATAAATTATAAATAGCATGCAAATTTCGATGGGTAAAAACAATTTAATATTGTGCAAGTAGCAAATAT
Organism: Macrosteles quadrilineatus; assembly: GCF_028750875.1. Classification (NCBI taxonomy): domain Eukaryota; kingdom Metazoa; phylum Arthropoda; class Insecta; order Hemiptera; family Cicadellidae; genus Macrosteles; species Macrosteles quadrilineatus. The sequence goes on along the minus strand of NW_026542599.1, from coordinate 26,131,835 downwards.
CCCCGTCAGCTAGTGGAACTTGTATGGCTTTTGTGTACCAAAGCCTGACATTGATATAATTTTAAATCCAAAACCCCTTTAACACCCCAATTTTATCATTAAATTGTCAACAAAGGTATAATTGATAAAAATAATGAGCCTAATCATTAATACTATTTAAGAAATTTAGCGAAATGACAAAAAACCAAACTTACCTTCTTAACAATTTCATTAAGGGAATCGACTAAATGTGATGTGTACAGACAGGGTCGCTTTCAAACCACCACCATTCAGCGAGTATGCGCTAAATTTCACTGATTTGTTTGTAAACAAATCAAGAATAAACATATGTTCTTCTGACAATGCAATCATGTGTACATATTTTTAAGAGACCACATTATAATGTAAAGAAACTCAAACTGTCAGCTTCTGGAGCACTGTCAGCTACTGGTGCATTTACCTTATGTGTATATACATTTTTAAAGTATTTAAATAACAGTTGTATTTTACCCACTAATAATTTAGAGAAATTGATAACACAAAGTCAATTAATTGAACTACATTTGAATTTTAGCTACTAAAACGTTAACATTCCAACACCAACATGGTTCGGAGTAGTGTAATTTAGTTTGTCAGGTTGGCATTATTGCAGTAGCATGTTGACATATATCACACTGCCAGCTGACTGTTGTGGTGGCAGCGCTGTAACAGCTGTTGTGTCTATGCCCCCTGCCAAGGTCACGCGTCAGCTGGAAGGTCATGTTGCCAGCAGCCGGAAATAAAAAAATAACTTATGCGCGACAGGTCCTGGCAATTTGGTGGTTATGTTTCAAAATGTTAAATCCCAACTGTTAAAAAAAGGGGTTTAGATTTTTGTAGTTAGAATTTTAAGTGTTTTCCATATTGTCAAAGGAGCCTCTTTAATCTGTAGTGATATAATTTGTTACTTCGTTATGACGTTAAAATGGATACTAAAGTAGGTATTCCATCTATATGGATCAACTATAGTCAATTTTATATTTGAAAATAAAAAAGTTTAGTGAACTACTCGGAGAGGGTGCAACAGTGAAAACTCCCTTTGTACTACATTAATAGTTGATGTGACGTAGGCCTATCTACTGTTTACATCAAAACGTAGTTTCTTCTGTCTGCTTAGGTTATAAGTTGCTCAAATCTACACAAATCAGTCATTTATACCAGTCAACTTTATGGCTCAATTCAACATCGTAAAATTTTATTCTAACATATTTAAGCGAGTCCTTCTCTTACTTATCAGCTACATGTTATATTTTAGTATGTACATTATGCTTTTAATCTTACTCTGAAACTTATTAAATTTGAATTATTTATGAATTCAATACAAAAAGTAGCTAAACTATGTATACTGAATTCGCATATTGAATTTAAAATTGCCATGTAAAAATTCTAATACAATTTAACAGCATATGGCAAAAGTTTAAATCCATACTACAGCATTTAAAAAAGATTCCATTTTTGAAATAATTTAATTTTATGAACTATAAAAATTTGATAAGGATATACAACAAGTTTTCATTGCAGTTCGTCCTTTATTACCAGGAAATCAGGAATGTTAATCATAAAATCTAACTAACATTTGCTTTAATTGAGTTTCACGAAATCATTATTGGTAATTTTCAGCAATATATATTACAAAGCCTATAAACGTACTTAAATAAAGTAGCTCATTTAGAATAATCAGAATAACATGAATACGTGTGGTTATGTTCCCTGTATTAATATAATTCGTTTCTGCTCGTAATGAATTTCCATAGTTGGCCTAAGGGTAACAATGTTAATAATTGTTTCATGGAATTAAATTCAAGTTAATAAATATCTGGATTTATTTTTTAACAATTCCTTACATTATTTCTACTAATAAATTTTTTGCACACGATCAGGAAATCATCTTAATTAAGATTTTTGTTTATATATATTCATAAATATATCTGTCACTTTGATTTAAAACGAACACAAGCTGAAATATGTTTTATTCCAAAAATATAACACAGGCTTACAGAACTTTCATTACAAATTTATGAATATAAAATAGTTTTCACATCCCTAAAGTCTAAAGTGATAAGGAAGAGTACTGTTACATAAAGCACTGTTAATAGCATTTAAATATTTAATAATAACAATTTAATACATTCCATATTCAGTTTCAGGCTTGAAAACAAATTAAAATCAAATATATTTTAAGTATCTGAAAGTACACATTATTGTAAGCTATAGGGTGTGTTATGAATTATCCAACCATAAAAGTATTAAAATAAGGGGAAAAGAATTTCGCCTGTAGCACTCTCAGTAGTTCAATTAAATATATTATTTTTTTCATTAAAAATGGCCAGGCCTATTGCAAGTCCATAGATAAGATAAGTTCATCCAAAAGTCAATAGTTCAAGCATCCCTAGATATTTTTTATACTCTGTGAAAGCAGCACAGAAATTACTATGGTAAAAGTCCGGGTTATGATAATCAAAATTATAAAACTACCAACGAAGGTAGTCAACTCTTTTATATTCTCCCAACGACCAACTAGTTAGTTTAGATCTCCGCTTCCCCAACACTAGTGCCACCATTTATACGACGAACAGGCCCCGGTTCTTATCATTTTTAATCTAGAGCTGGCTTATGCTCAAAAATATTTCGTTTGCCTTTAATCTAGATCCAGCAGCTTTGTTGTCTTTCCGGCTTTCTGACCTCCAGATGTTTTGATAATTTTCATTGGGAGGTTTTACAGCTTGAATTGTTTAGGTAGACTAGTTGATACATGTTCAATATCACAGTTTTATTGTTCAATCAATTAGTGTGGTATAAGTTAGTATTTTTTACTTTTCCATCTTAGTACTAAACTGGGATGTTTTTACTTAAACTGCGATGCGTAAACTGATCGGAACATTTCCCAGCATAACGAGGATTGCGCCGCTGATGATAAGAAGGGTGTTAAACTCTTATCAATAACCCAGATCCTTAATGACCTTAGGGAGCTGCTGGTGACGCGTGCTGACGTCATCCTTAGTGCGTCTGCTCCTTATACTGTACAAAATTTGTAAACAATCCTTACAGGTTTGCTTTTGTTATCATTAATGTCGGGGAGTCTTCTTGTACTAAACTTGTAAACAATCATTATAATTTTGAATGCTTTTGACATCTTTAATGTCCTGTCACTCTGGTGCGGTGCCTCATACTTATATTTCACATTAAATTTGTGTGGTTTGTCAACAAAGTTTATTAGTCATTCACATTAACTATGGCATTTAAATATGGAGTAATAATTTTTAACCAGTCCAAAAGGGTTATCATCCTCGATGGTTACTCCATTTTTCTAACAAAATAGTGAGTCAATTATTTTGCAATGGTATCGATCAAATTTTATTCTAACACTGCACAATTGTGATGCGTATTTTTTAAAGATATTGCATCAAGTTTAAATATAAGAACAGAAGTAAAAATGCAGTAGCACTCAACTACTAATGGCTGAAAATTAAATTTCTCGTTAAAATACGTTGGCCTATCGATCCCGCTGTGCTTTGGTCTCAGTCCTTTTGTAAATACGTTATTTTGTAAAAAATAAACTAAAAAAATCAATCCATGACAGGAAAGTTCAAAAATTATTCATATATTACACATAAATTATACAAATCACTATTTAATAAAAGCATCGTGTATTCATAAAATATTTATCAATTTAACCACAAAAACTTCAAACCTAACCTAAAAATTTTATGTTATAGGTTAAATAACAAAATCTTAGGCTATAACCTAAAACTGACTATTTCTCTGAAATATTTACATACTAAATGTTCATTAATTCAATGTCAACGTTTTTAACAATCACAGAGGGAAAGAATACTGCTAAACACTTTCTAAAAGTCATATGAAAAATTGAAAACCGAGAGTTTGAATGTTCTTTGATCCCCTGAGAGGTTGAGCTCAGCCCTCCGTTCCATTTCCGTATTGTCGAATCTGATGGGATTTCTCAGTTTAATGATAATCCGGAATTTCCCTTTTGAAATACGTTTTTAATTATATTTCCTTTTCGCCTTGGCACTAACGAATACGACAGTTACATTTCAAATATCAAGTGAAAAGATTTTTAAGCTTGCTACTGCAAGACATTTTATTAAAAGAAAAGTACTTTTTAAATTCATATTTACTATGTTTTTGTTAAATCGCATTTCTCTATTTAACCTCATTGGCCTATTTATGATGTGGATTTTTATCAATCTATATATTATTTTTGATGACCTACAAATACAAAGACGAAGTGTTACTTTAATCCTCATGAGAGAAAAACATGATAGTCAGATTTTTCAGCAAATTTACAAATCATTAGAATAACGTAATGCTTTGTGCTGTAAAAGGTGTGTTAAAAAAATCGTTTGAATTTAACGAAACTTCCAACTTATTATAATATTCCTCGTGTTTATTAAATATAAACGTATAATACCTGTTAGTCAGTTAGTCTAATATGAAAAGGTAACTTTTGGGTGTATCCAATGATTTGCTGATTGGTTGACGCCTCAAACAATCACTGAAATGTATTCTGCGTAAATTTTAACGTTTTTGAGGGTCATTTATTGTTTTGAGACAGACTTATGAGTTTTTGCATTAATTTAGTGTTTTGGTCTTAAACGCAGTTAATCGTTAAATCTTCAAAATACTTGTGTTTTTTCGACATACATCACCAACCCATTCTAACTTGTATGTTTAGAAGTGAGATATTTTTAAAAGTGACTTCACGAATCTTTCGTATAGTATGATATGGAATTTACACTGGTTTGGTTTACTAAAACAAGCAAATTTCTCTCAGTCATCGCATAAACGGATTTTAACTTAGTGTTGAGTTTGTTTCCACCACATATTGAACCACATATTGAATTAAATGGTAACGTATCCCTAATATGACATTTTTACAGGCTTGTCAACCTAAACCCTCGAGCGAATATTCCCTCGGCCATCAGTTGGACGGGAGAAGATAAGAAGAAGTCTGCTAACGGACCCATCACGGAAATTAAACTGCCTGAAGCCGTGATAAGGAGGACGTTCAACCCTTATCAAAGACACCCGTCCTAATGACTGTGTTGACTAGGTGCGTTTCATTCGCACTCCTTTTGACATTAAGTTTTAAAACGCAAAAAAACTTCTTTAAACAGTAATTAGTTGGCATAATATCTGTTAAGTGTGTGTTTACTAGTTTGACTTTGAAGAATCCACGTGTTGTGTTAGCATAGCATTAGATTTCTATAAGCTAAATGTGTAGAGCCTACATAAGCTAGTTTATTTAGCAAACAGAAAATATTTAAATATAATCAGCTAGTCTAGAAAAGGTATATATTTAAATACAGAATCACGATTTATTATGTTATGTTGAGGGGTTTTAAATTTGATGAGTATGTAGTTTAAAGTACAGTAGAGTAGTCCAAAATAGTAGGCCTATACACGTAAAGAGACTAGTCAAAAATGTCAAAACATTAATTTTTGGATTAAAAACCTCTTAACCTTTTCGTAGCATTACGCAGAAAATAAATATACGTTTGGGTATATTTTTTATTGATGCCAAATAACGTCAACGATGCAAATACTTAAATGCGTCACGGTTGGAGTCATATGTTTAATCGGTTTTCTATGTCAACGTCTCAAATGTACTAGGATAGGTTAATTAAATGCATCAACGGGGTTATTCGTAAAATTGTCTTATGGTTTAACAGACCAGTTTGGAATAGTAAATATTTAATTAATATTTTATAACAAAACAAGTTGATATAGTGTTTGTTAACAATCCAGAAGAGAGTCGGGCGCTCTTTGTTACCATTCGTAGTTAAATCTAGCTTTCAATTATTATAGAACTTGATACATGACTACGTATGAACCCGCTGACCCTTTGACAAAACTATAGTTTCGTTCATCCAGTACATATTCAGCAGTCATCTTTACCTTATAATCCGTACCTTGATGTTACAAATAAACGCATACGGATAATCCGTAGTATAAACGCAACTGTCATCCGATCCAGTCAAACTATACCAAAGATGTCATGGGTTCACGTATAAACCAAGTAATGAACACAATATTTGATGAATAATTACTTTAACTCACGCAATAACTCAGTTTAATTAATTTCCGCATCATGTTAACATACATAAATCCCGTATCTCGTCCAAAACAAGGCAATCAATTAGTTAATCAGATAACTAAAACAGCTGAAACCGTAACGGTCCTAATTTGGGAATCGGGTACGGTTTGACTAGATAGTATATTACTTAATAAGCAGGTGAGGTGAATTTGGTTAATTAAGCAACTAATACTGAATAATAAACTAGTGTAGAATATGATAAGCGTACAAAGAATCGGGAAGGAGGAAGCAGGGTCCAATTAAGTAACCTAAACAACACGCCTGAGGGATTTGCTCCAAAATATATTACGAGAATAAAGATAATTTAAATAATGCGGCTCATGAGCAGAGCTATCTGGCCCTAGGGAAGAGATATGTAGAGCTTTGTTAATTAGTGTAGGAAAGTCAAGAGTAGACCTACTGAAGAGAAAGAGTTTAATAGGGTGTGTTAGTTTTATGGATGATATTTGAAAATAATCTTTTATAGAAACCTCATGTTTGAAAAGAAGAGAACTTTGGAATTTGTTTATTAGTTTATGAAAGTGAGAAATATTTGAAGTAGTGAAGTGGTTAAATGGTTTAACAGATAGTGGTTTAAAATTTCTTTTAATGTACTCAACTTGCTAAGGATCTGTGGATCTGTCCAGTCTATATCACTACAGACATAAACTGTAGGTCCCAAGTCACCATTGGCTGTAAAGACTTAGCAACTATAGATGACTACACGGGGTCATCTCACAACATTCTACAATCATCCTTCACTCATATTTGGGTTAAAATACGCGTTCCCATCTCAAATAACTCATAGTTGATAAGCCTACCATAACGTTTTAGCAAAGTTTATTGAAATTTTTCTACTGAACTCTTTGCGTTGCTTGATATCTTTCGCCATACTGTCCGCGAGGGTTAAGAAGTCGCCTGGGCTAGTTATTAGTCCAAGCAACATGCGAAAATCCAGTAGTGGGGCAAATGCAATGTTAAAATAAGCCACCAACATTAAATGTATGTAGCCTACGGAATCTCATATACTTTCAAAATTTTAACACTAAATAATGTAATAGATTATCTAATACGCATAGCAATTTTCACGCCTTATAAATGCACAGATAAGTAATTACAGTATTTCTATAGTAATTTAATTCATTGCGCAAGTTATATTTCCCTTTGAATTTCAGTTGAAAGACCAAATAATCGGAAATCAAAGGTTTACAAAAGACCTTAATTAATTCAACTCTCTTTTGATTTTCCAGTTAATTAATACATTTGCATAGTCATTATGACGTAATATTTAAAAGACATCTTTTCACATCGGAGCTGTTTCATGTTTATTTGATGAGATAATTAGTCGCATATAACATCCAAAGTAAATCTTTTTCATATCTATTTAAATTCTACAATTAATTGTATGCTTTAGGTATTAGATTCTCGATATTGGTTTAATATTGGATGATTAAATAATACTCTAGAACTATATTGTATTTTAATGGTAAACCTAATAAAGGTTTCATATTGTAATTTATATGAGTTATACGAGTATTATACGTTATTTAATTCAATATAAATCAAACTACAAAAATAATATTTATACATTCATATGCTGAAAAGACCGTGACAAACATAGATTAGAGGACAACACAAAATGGAGCATTTACCAATATGAGGCGGTTGTAGGGTTGCCATAAAACCTAACTGCATAAGTTACCATGGAGCAAAAATAACTTCTTAAAATGTTATATGTATCTATTCTCCATTGAAATAGCAATGTATGCGTTAAAATACTTGTTTTTCTCGATGTATAAGCTTTGTTCTGCAGCGTAATTGAAGTTATTTTTCATTTAATCGTCAATATCTGGCACAAGAATTGTATTTACTTTTGAGATTCTGACGTTATATACTTTGGTGTACAAATATAGTCTTCTAGCAACCGTTGAAAGAAATAATAGATGATAACATTTTTTGTCTGGAACCATTTACAGTCACAACAGTAGAAGAAGACTGTCAAGGAACTATACTTCGTGATTTATTATTTGGCATAACTAATTTTACTACTACACCAGTCTTCACAATTTAAAGCTAGTGACGTTTGGGCCCTGAAAACTGCACTCATTATAGTCATCCAATCTATATGAGCTAGTTAAATTGGATTAAAAACATATTTTGTTAGACCAATCAAAGGGAATGTACCAGTATAAAATTGTAATCTCTTAGTTTTAAGAAAAATTCCCATTGGACCCAGGAATGATTTTCTTTTTCGTCTTGAGGTCCCCAGAGGCCAAAATCGCCACTTTCTTCACTAATTAATTTTTTTAAAGTCTACAAAATCCCTTTAATAAAGCATAACTTATAAACGACAGAGCACATTCTGGTTACAATTTACATTTCCAACAGTCGTAGCAGGCACTCCTCAGCCTGGACGTCAGCACTGCGTCCCTGTAGACTGTAGACTGTAGAGATGGCAGATAAAGACTCTGGATTTATTCCTCATTGCCCGATATTTACTACACTGCACTCCACACAATGGGGCAGTCTCTGATGTTGATTCAATAAACAACATTCCTGAAATCGTAGAAACAATGCGAGAGAAGACACTCGCTTTAGATAAATTTCATTAATCAGTTGTATATTTGAATTGGTTGCACTGCGTGAATTAGGTAACGTGGGATAAACAAGAGAATAGATTTGAGGGAAGTTATGTTTTAAACTTTGTTGCTGAGCTGAATCATATGTCATCATAGACCTAACACACAAAACAGTGAAGTCTCTTTTAGCAAATTTTCCATTAGAAGAAAAGCTATTACCGTAGGTCTCATGGTAAGGTCTGAACCTGGGACCAATAGAATTTGTGTTTTGATGTTCACGATGTTCACAAAGGCAAAAAAAAACATAATTCGATTAAATACATATGGGAGAACGAAGGAAGGAAGAAAGATGTATTTTTTTCTCACTAACATGATGCTGGTGTATAAATATAAAACAATTCACACTTACACTGATAGGTATATAAATGTAGGTTTACACTTTTAGGTAAGTTTGCCCTAATTAAACCATATAGTTGAAGTTTCTTAAACACGCAAAGCCTAACCGTATTAGTTTGCATAGGAAATTTTAACTCCTGACATGAATTTTAGGAAAAGAATTTTAGTAGGCCACGTAGTAAAATTAAGTGTTTTTTATTATAAATCATAACCGTGTAACTATTTTATATGCCAGCTCTCTGCAAACAGTTCACAAGTATACACAATCAAGTTCCTGGTTTGAATTAAAGAAGGGACTGTATAGAAACAAATTAAATGGTATATAAAGGTAAAATAATAATTTGTAAAACAAACAAGAGTATTCGATCTATTAGAAACCAAGTTTTCTTAATCAGTCAAATTTCAACCGTTTTCAAAAGTAAACATTTAAACAACTTTTCTCACGTTTTATGGTGAGTCATCAGTAATAAATAGTCTATAAAACCGCAACCAAGACAAACTAGACGATAAACGTTGTTGTGGTGCTTAGAAAACATGGGTCCATTTACAAATTAATCGAATCTTGTTTACAGGCAAGCTCATCGAACTCAGAAAGCAGTTAAAGCTAGGGACTTGTCCAGAGGTCCAAGTTTGAAATTACTGGAGTTTTGATTATCGTCAATCACCAATATGAAGCTGTAACATATAATTCCAAAGAATTTCATTGTATAATTAATTGAGTTTTTGGATAGTTAAAGAATCTATTTGTATCTTTTTAGAGTTTTTCTAAGCCTATTACGACCTACTCCTCGATTATAAATTAAGTTTACTTACAAATCAAATGTGTGCAAAAGAGATATACAGGGTGTATATAAAGTCCCACGCGAGCTTAATATTTTCTAAACGACAACATATAAATCAAGATTTGGTACATCAACACCACACCTAAAAATCTACTTTTTCAAGGAACTATGAATTTTCTGTCATATCATGGGGACGTCCCGCAAGGAGTCAGAAGGAAATCTTAAATAGAAGCATAGGTTGACATGTACATCAAATTAAAGGTCTTTACTAGCAGAATATAATGCCTCAAATTTGAACTCAAACGGACAACCAAGCCAAGAATGACAGTTGTTCAAAGATTCATTTAATTTGCATTGCTATTATACGCTTACTCCTCAGGGGCACAGCCCTAGGAATCGTTAGAAAATTGTTAACGTAAGTATAGGTCGATATGCACATCAAATTAAAGGTCCTCACTAGTAGATTACAATACCGTAAATTCAAGCTCAAAAGAACGCCTGAGTAAAAAATGGCAGATTCAAGAAATCTTTGAACGGCTGCTATTTTGCGCAGGATCAACCTTTTGAAGTGCGGTTTGCGGCATTGTATTCTACTAAAAAATACCTTCCATTTGATGTGCATATTGACCTATGCTTCCGTTTAAGATTTCCTTCTGACTCCTTGCGGGACGTCCCCATGATATGACAGAAAATTCATAGTTCCTTGAAAAAGTAGATTTTTAGTTGTGGTGTTGATGTACCAAATCTTATTGATTTATCTGTTGTCGCTTAGAAAATATTAAGCCCGTGCGGGACGTTATATACACCCTGTATAACGTTTATAATAATACATTGCATAGAATATGATAATACGTTTTGTTTGAATATTGTCGTTTTTGGTCACACAATACATGGAAAATTAATTAATTTCTAAATGCTTAGCATATAAAGCACCATCCACCGCTACAATACTCAAGTCGAATTACATTTAATTCTCATGAGAATGTGAAGTGCTCTCAAATCACTGATATCAAACAAACCTTAATTGAGGATAAATTAAATCGGGTCACTATTTGATTATGTATCTAATTACATTAGTCGATTCTGTTTGGTAATGCAATCGCCATATTTATCCGTTTGTGGATTATTGATTAGTTATAAGTCACATTTATGCAGTAAGTAATTTTATATATTTAATGGTAAAAAATTCAGTTACTGAAATAATTTTATTATAAATGTTACCTAAGACGTATTGAAAAATCTTCATTTAACCAAAGATTTTTTCAACTTTAATATCTTGGCAGACTGGCAAAAGGCATGCAATGTATATTTTTTTTTCAAAAAAAACCTGAACAAATCTCGAAAAGAAGACTTGGAAAAGGTGTTTAGAAGTAACTTATCTGAGGACGGAAAACGTGGAATTCCGTTCAACTACAAGTGATTTATTACACACAAGTTCCCGACCAAGCTTCAATGGTTACAACAGAGCCTGTTTGTAGCAGTTCCTAAGACGTTGTTAAAGTAAATAAGAAACTAACCGAAATAATTGTAAAAACTCCAAATCAATGTTTTTCACATTAAATAATTTAAATAAATAGTTTTCCAAGCTGGTTGCATACTCGGTTTTTATATTGTATGAGTATCTAACAGAAAAAGAATTGGACATTGTTTAATGTTAGGATAAATTCTGTAAGATTCCAAGAAACTGTTAGAATTAATATAACATTTACCTAAATTTAACAAAAGTCTCCAAACATAAGATTATGTGCACAAAATTATTTTATTTTAATTTAGGCTAAAACAGTGGTCATTATTTAGTTTGACCTTGGAAGCAGCTTTATTTTTATAGGTAAATGAATTAAAATAAATTAAATTACAGGTTTGAAACTAAATTACGTAATTACTACTTTACAATACTCTGAAAGCTATATTTTTTTAGGAATCGTTGAAGTTAATAATAAAACATGGGTAAAAAGAATATTTAAGTATTGTTTCGTTTTTAAAACTTTCCTCAAGTAATTAAATTTAAAAAGTTAAGAATGTTAATGAGTAATCCTTATTAATTTCAAAACGTTATTCTTTTACAGTAATTATAATTTACCACACTTACTTCACTACTATAAGTGTATGTTGTGGGTTATAGTTTATTGTGTCTTATTGCCATTTCTTAAAACATTTAATGAGGCAGAAAGTTGAGTCCAATTGAAAAGGAGTCGATTCTGTTTTACATTTTTTAATACGAGAAAGAGAGCTAAGCTAATTTCACAAATCATTGTGACATCGTCTCAACATAGAGGAAACACAAGATAACACAGATCAACATAGAGTAAGCACATGAATAGCTCTTTGTGGTGAGTACTATTATATGACAATAAGTCTTTTTTTAAAGATTACCCCAGCATATTATGTGTGAAATTATAGCTCTTTCATCATCCAGAATAAATAACTTTAAAGTCTTTTAGGCTAAAGACCTCAATTAAATCTCCATTTTAATTTAACAAAGTTTTTGTACTATATTTGCTGGTTGAAAGCTATAATAAATTTAGCTGAAATCTTAGTTGGTTGTAACTTTTATCATACGAGAAAAAATTTGATTAATATCGCAAACGAAAATAAAGGAGACAAAGTAATTGCTTGAAATTAAAAGATCGATTCAAGACATGCAGACGTTAATACAAAATGTTTACAACCTGTTTGCTTTACGAGCGGCGGGAGTTTAGATCGTAAAGATTAGTCCAACAATCTGTAAATGTAACATTGTTTATTCCATCTTACATTCAATTTTGTGTCTGACAAGACTCAAGTTTTACTATCTGTAACCTACGATTGCAGTAAAGTATGATGTTCAATAAACACATGTAAATTCTCAGACCTTTCGTCACTTAAGTTCATCAGGCCAGGCTATTTGCACCCTGAGCAATAATATCATATGTTGTATGCAATAAGCTATACATTGATAAACTGTTTTATGTCCACCTTCACATCCTAGGACGCTAAATTCTAGGATTCTAGCCCGGAAATGTTTTACACGTTACTTCAGGCTAGTCCTAGAGGGTTGCGGCACTATCACATAAAATACATTGGTGATTGGCGGCATTTTAACCCGGACCGGCCGGACCTCGGACGCCGAAGCCCTACACTCTTCCACTAGACCAACTCACTCCCCCCAACAAAGTTTAGCTGTAATAGTTTGTTATTATGTAATTACTTTTATTACAAATTTTAAACAATTAAATAAAATCCAATCCCGCCACTATCTATAAACCAGTAGTTCGAAGCCCATGGGTGTAATTGCATTGGTCTTTCATACAGATAATGCGTTCTGTTTTAAAAACACCAAACTCTACAGAATATAATTTATCATGAGAAACTGTAGTGCAAAAAGTCATTTTAACTTTCCAGATGTTTGAAATGTAATTATAAAATTCGAAACAACAATTGGACACCTAGAGTATAGATGTGAAGTATTTAATTACTTTAAATAAACATTTTGTTTTCTCGATGTTCTCGTTGTACCTCTATTTCAAACAGCAACTCTGTTCGTATAAAAAGCCGATACCAAGTTCCGGATCTGTACTCGTTGAAGCGTCAGTGGAAGTTGGTTATAAATCACAAGTTACATAGGAACCTCCTACCTTCCTGTGATAAGTTCCTTTAAACACACTCCTCGCTTACATTTTGTTGCTTTTTCTGGTTTTGTTGTTCCATGATGTATGTATAGGTTTAATAGAAAGAGCTTTTCACTATTTGTGTAAGTAAACTTATCTAACAAATGTTTACGGTGGTTACAGTCTGGAAAGAATATCATATGGCCACTAAACGTTTGGGTTATACGTGGTAGAAACGCTTATTTTACCAAATTTTGTTATTTAAGATACTTTTTATTGAAATTTTGTTGAAAAAACACGTCAAATTAAACTGTTTACCCTGATTTTACAACGGATCAATGAAAAATACACGGGAATGAATATTTCTTGAAATAAATTAAAATTCATTTTATGTCCCATAAATTATTTCTTAGATACGACTCTCCTCGTATGAAATTCTTTCTTATATCAAAGACATGTTTTCTTCATTTAATATGGATATGACAGTAATTAATAAAAACCCGATACGACGGGAATTCGTAAAACTGTATGTAGAAGATTGTAGAATAATTTAATTTGTTTGGTGGTAGCTATTATGCATTTGTAAAATATTTAAAAAGTCGTTAAAATTGTTTTTAAAATTAAGATTTGATTAATTAATTACTTATGGTTTATTGAAATCCCATGTTGATTCCTCGCTGTATGTTAAGTCGTTAATAAAATAATCAGTAGACACTCTAATACCATGTACTCTAAAATAATCAGTAGACACTCTAATACCACGTACTCTAAAATAATCAGTAGACACTCTAATACCACGTACTCTAAAATAATCAGTAGACACTCTAATGCCACGTACTCTAAAATAATCAGTAGACACTCTAATACCACGTACTCTAAAATAATCAGTAGACACTCTAATGCCACGTACTCTAAAATAATCAGTAGACACTCTAATACCACGTACTCTAAAATAATCAGTAGACACTCTAATACCACGTACTCTAAAATAATCAGTAGACACTCTAATACCACGTACTCTAAAATAATCAGTAGACACTCTAATGCCACGTACTCTAAAATAATCAGTAGACACTCTAATACCACGTACTCTAAAATAATCAGTAGACACTCTAATACCACGTACTCTAAAATAATCAGTAGACACTCTAATACCACGTACTCTAAAATAATCAGTAGACACTCTAATGCCACGTACTCTAAAATAATCAGTAGACACTCTAATACCACGTACTCTAAAATAATCAGTAGACACTCTAATACCACGAACTCTAAAATAATCAGTAGACACTCTAATACCACGTACTCTTTCATTTGTACATCCTTGCATTTTAGTAAGACCTTATTACTTGGTCTATTATGTATTTCAAATATATTTACATACACTTTTTACATCTGTACATAAAACTACATATTAATTTCTAAAGCTTAGTGCGTATTTGTTCTAACAGTGGATGAAATTATTTTGGTAGCTCAGTCAATTAAGTATACTGTAAGGACATTTTTTCGTCAATTCAATAAAATACATTGGTTCAATAATTTTTAGTAAATTTTCAAGGAGTTTTGCATTTTCCTTTTTTTTCATTAAACATGATATATTATTCATTGTGACCCTTGGTTTGAATATATTATTGATGAAATAAAATGATAACCTTATCCAACCACAGTTCTTGTACATTGATGTACATTGATCATGTTTTTAGCATACAATATGACCTGATAAAGGTCTAAGTAACGAAACTAGGCGTCATACCAACAACTGTGGTTGGATGAGGCAATCATTTTATTATATAAAACATTATTAGCTATTTTAACCCTTGTTATTTTACACCGAAAACAAATTAAAACATTTTAAATTAGACAATCTATGATTCCACAACCTTTCGCTATTGCCCCGCATCTAAAAGCTCTTCAGATATCTTGTATTCGCCAGCTGGGTTGGATATCTCCAATCAGTGCCGCCATTGTGTGCTGCTCAATGTAGTAAATAATATCCAATGTACAATAAATCCTGACTTATCCTCCAATGTGAGGCGTTCAACTCCTAAATCTTCACCTTGGCAAACAGATATCTGTTGGCTACTGAGCTAACAATAACAGATTTTATGTGGAGGGTCTTTTTTGTAAGAAATTTTTAATATGTATGTGGAAAATTTCAAATAAATTTGGTATGAAATGGGTATTTTAAATTTCCACTCACGCTATGGACGTAAATATATCTATTTCCCCATTCATTCAATTAATGTTGTTTAGGCCTACAAGTGTTCGCAGTGGAAGTATATTTCGTTTAGCTATTTGTTTAAACCAATTTGATTTGTGACGTTTTTTACGCTAGGTTATATCTAGCTAACAAAGGACAATAAACAAGCTAATGACAGTATGTAGTTTGAAAATTGGGTTGCAATACCTATTACTTCTGTTTAAAAATGTAAAGTAACTATTTCAAAACGAATGAAGCAGTTAATTCTTAATTAACCACTTATACAGATCGGTCTGGGATTGTGGAACGATTATGGAAAATATAAATAGGCTGTGATTCCAATTTTATACATTTTAATACATTGTAATAGACCCTTGCCTTTGAATCTAAAAGACGCTGGTTCGATCACCACCAGTTGTGATCCGGAACCAAATGCTATTTGTCATCGGGCTAATTAATGAAGCTTGCTCACAAAATTGTGACGTTAGATAGTGTGAAACCTAGAGCTCTTCCATTCCATTCATAAAATACCGTTACTAAAATAGTACAAAATAGTAAAAAGTTAATCACCTACTGCAAATTTAATAAAATTGTTGCATTTTATTTTATGTATTCTAACGATAACAATTATTGTTTAGTACCGGTACATATAGAAACCGTGTTAACTTAAGTGCGGGAACGGAAAGGAACCACTTATCTGCGTTTTGAGGATGCAGAAACTACTTGAAACTATAAAAGTTGTTCCAATATCTTTTTTTTATTTAATAACCATTCCAAAACCAATTAAGCTGTTAAACTTTAAGCACCCGGTTTTCTTTGGTGTGGAAACATCTTGAGAAAATGAAAATAGGTAGTAAAAGCCGGCGGTTTACAGCCTGCAGGTGCGCTTGAGCCAAACCACGATTGACAGCGTAGAAGAGTGGTGAGAGGGCGAGAGGCATTCTGTAATTGCATTACTGAAGCAGGGCACAGGTGGTGCAGAGCGCCGAAAATCTACAAATTGTTTATAGCAAGGGTAATTCTATGGGGAGACTTTATAATTCGGCGGAATATAGTATAAGGTTATATATACGGTGGTTTGTATTACACCTTTAAAATGTGTTGTGTCTCATGCTTTGGATGTAAGGTAAAATATTATTTTAGAACATTATTTTGAATGGGAATAAAAATATTTAAAATAATTATCATAAGGTTATGTGTGGAAACTACATATATATTTCTAATAAAGATATAAATCTTCACACACGTAATATTCACTTTCTTAACATCTTTGAGCATACAAACATTTGCCAAAATTTCTCTAAGTAAGCAGAATCAAGTAATGCGATCACGAATGCCTTTATTAATTAATAATGGAAAGAGCTTTATTAATTATTAATGTTATTAATGTATTAATGTTTCAAACTGACCAAAGTTTTTCTAGATATGACCGGGACCTGTTTGCACAGAAGTTCGAGATGCTAACAAGTATGTGAAGTTAGCAACACTTCCAAACTACATTTCATTACAATTTGGAACGTATAAATATTTGAACGAAACCTACATATTTTACATATATTTTACATATTTTAAATAATGAACTTAGGACGTGAAAAAAACTATAGCAAAGTTAATAAATGTGGCTTTTCTGACTCCTAAAACGCCGACAGTACTCATTTAAAAATGTGAATATTGAAAGATTGCTAGTGTTTAGATGGGTATTTGTGTTTTTAGAAAATAAAATAATGATTTAGGAATTAGAATGAAAGGATAATATGTGAGAAATAGTTCCAAAAATCACAAGAATGTAAAAAAAGTAGAAAAGCTAAAAAATTTTAAATTAAAAAAAATTAATAACATTTAACAATACACAATTGAGAAATAGAAAATAAAATAACTATTTTTATGAGTCTTGACGTTAGATGGTAACGTAGGTACAGCAACTTTAGGGATTACAGTTTCCTAAAAAAAATACCAAAAACAAAAAAAAACAAAACAAAAAACTTTAAAAATTAAAAAGTATTTTTTCAAGTAAATCAGCGTAATAGGTCAAGGCTGAAGACACGGACACGGGGTGTGACGGAAATCATTAACCGCCACGTGTTTTGATAAGGATGACGCAGGACCGTTGTTATCACTGACCCAAATCCTTAATGACATAGTAAGTTCCCATTAAGGCCAAGTGATGATATGGTCAAATAATATGGCCCAAAACGGGGCTGTCGTCAGGTAACCACCGTTAGCAGCCGTTGATAAAATATTATGTGAATATTTTCAATTGTAAAGGAGGAATTTAAAAAATGAATTAAGAGTTATAAAGGGTGAATGAATGAGTGTTAAAGCTTGTGTTTTCACTTGTATATTGCATGGTAAAATAGGAACGCATTTTCCGTATTCTCCTACATTTCTTAATGATAAAACTTAATGTATTCTGGTCAACCATAGTATTAAAAATACTCATTAAATTAAATTGAAACACTACTGGCTTGGTAGCTGAGTGGTTATCGTGCTCGACTAACAATCAAAAGGTTGCCGGTTCGATCTGAGAAAAGGAGAAAAGTCAGTAGCTTTTTGATGGTTCAAACCTGAAATCAGCTGTTCCTGATCATTGGGCTTTAAATAAATGACCCTGGCTAATGAAACAGCTGATCTTAGTCAGTAACAAAGCAATCACACAACATCATCTCACACCATTGTACACCCATACTTCACTCATATTTGGGTTGAAACAGCGAACACATAACAAAATAGAAGCGCTTCTCGGAGCGCAGGAGCGTGGCAGTCTTACTAGCCGGCGAAACGGACAAAGATGGCGGCGCTAGCCTACCTGTCGGGGAAATAAATATGTGCACTCGAGTTTGAGCCTAAATATTTCGGAGATGAATAATCCAATTTTGTTGAAACAAAAATTAAATATAAGCTGGTTTAAGTACATTTTACGTGGTAGCAATAAAAAAAAACCGTTTACCAGAACAAATTTATATTGTTGAAAGATCCTAAAAGTACCGGTTTTTAAGAAACTCTGCACTAACACTGAAGTTTAAAATTTAATTGTAAACAAACCACTGAGCCAATCGGCCTGCCAGTTGCGGGAGAAATTTTTGTTTACAAAATATATGTCTGTTTAAAAAACACCTTTGTTCGCATTATTAATCTGTCATATTGGTGTTATTTCTTGTGTCACGACAAACACGATGATATTTTGAACGAAATTTTTAGCGTCTTATTATGTAAGCATACGTTTTAAAAATAAAAATAAGCATAAAAACTATTGTGAGTAAACATTTTAAAATGCATGGAACTGTTAACAATAAATCTACCAATAAGCCATAAAAATTTTAGAAAGATTGGCTCAGTGGTTTGTTTACAATTAAGTTTTAAACTTCAGTGTTAGTGCAGAGTTTCTTAAAAACCGGTACTTTTAGGATCTTTCAACAATATAACTTTTTCTGGTAAACGGATTTTTTTTTTATTGCTACCACGTAAAATGTATTTAAACCAGCTTATATTTAATTGTTGTTTCAACAAAATTGGATAATTAATCTCAAGGGGTATTTAGGCTCAAACTCAAGCACATATTTATTTCCCCGACAGTAGTCCCGGCGTGTGCAGCGCGCTAGTCGTCTGCTATGATTGATGAGAATAGTGTAGATATAAAGTTAATGATATTAGTGTAAAGGAAAACAATGTAATTGAGGACTTGACGAACAAAGTACTTGGACAATGTGTAGGAGTAAATTTGTTTCTAAATAGTACATATTTCTCAGAATATGAAACAATATGGACAAAAATCATTTTTGTTTAGTACCTAATTAAGATTATTGCTCAAAAATATTTCAATGTTAGAGTTCGCTACTACTGTAAAATAAGTAACGAAAGTTTTCACAAAAATAAAATCAGGCAACATCTCAATAAAACTGTAATTTTTCTGGGACGATAAATTAAGTGTAATTTTACAAATATATTTGGGAAGTTTAATTTAACTTACAGAATTATCTTTAGTTTATCTTGGATGATATTGAAAGCTAATTAGTCCTTAAAAAGTTGTGCTAATCGGTTGAAAATTCTTCATTGACAATATATTTGAAAATGTCTTTAATATATACAATATTACAGTACAACAGTATAAATAAAACATTAAAACACTGCACGCTAAAGTCAGACGACGGCCCGGCGGCGCAGCGGGCGTGGCGCGAAGCAGCGGCAATGGATCCCTTTTGTACCAGATTTTTTAGAAAACCGAACATGATAAAAATTTTTGGTGAATCGCATAGTTAAATTTGGTTATTTATCCACAACTTTCCCGCTGACGAAATTTCTCTGACCAAAAAATAAAAATTTTCCTCGCAATACAACTTTTTCATGTCTGAATCTGAAAAATTAAACTACAGAAGTGTTAAACATATTTATAACTCAATTACTATCATAACTAATAATTTTATATACACACCATCGTTTTCCTCAGTATCGTATCTACAAGTGTGCAAAATTTCAGAATTTTTTGTCAACTATTAATGTTGTTTATGATCGTGTATTTGTCGCGGGGTTTTTAATGCGAACTGAGCTCGCAGGTATGACGGACCAAGATGGCGGATTTGGCCACACTTTCAGTGCATTTGGTTAAGCGCCGTGTCCTCTCTATTATTATTATTATTATGTGCTCGCTGGGTTGAAATACACACATAGGTGACGCCACCATCTCAATGATTTATAATAGTTGATGGCCTCATATTATAAAACATTTAACAATTGTATTGACAAAATAACCCGTTCAAGATCCTCCTGTCAAAGCTGGATACCCTGATTGTACTTTGACACACGTTAAAATCTCATTACCATCTAGATTTATACATTTATGTGTACGTATAAGATAATCAATGAAGTTACAATTTTGTATTTTATGTGTTTGGTAATTTAAAATTGTACTATGGTTTTACACTACAATAGAGCAGTAATTTTTTTAAATACAAAGTTGTGTTTTCGAATCCCTCCAAACTAATAATGTGCAATAATATACAAAAATAACTTAAACATTGACTGGTGATGTGATATAAAAATAATTAGAAACCTTTAAAATAAGAAACATACATTTAATTATTTGTAGCTTCCAAATGTTTTGTCCAAGTACCAGCCCTATTAGCAAAATTGCAGACGTTGAACCTAAAGTTATAAAAGGAGAAGTCACATGGGTTGTTCAAGTTGTACACACATTATACATTTTTATGTAATATCCAAGTTTATGTTCTGTCCAAATGAAGGCAGTAAAGTTATTCCATTTATCTCTAAATGGAACAATGTTTTGCAGGACTTTACAACATTGTAAATCTAGCAGTTTGACATGAGGATTTAGTTTTATGGATAGTTACTGATGTCGACGAAACATAAAGAACTCTTACAAAAAGGATTGAAAGATTCTATCGTTGGTCTTTTTTGGTTTTCAACAAAATAAATTATGATTTAACATATAGATAATAAAACCATAGTTATTTATATAATTTGGTAGTTTTTTCTATTCTTTTATATTATTTCGTACTATATAAGTTAAATCATCTTTATAATTTATATTTGTAAGGTTATCTATATTGAAATTGTGCTATTTTCATATTTCTCAGCATTTAGCATTTGTGCTTCGAGATTTAAAACTATCTAATTACAAACTTTGAAGAATATAAACAGATATACTATGAACAATTAACTATTGCTTTCTCATTTGTTCAGATTGAATCTAATAAGAAATTAGATAGTCTTATACAGTAATTTAATTCAGAAATAAGTAAATTCTCTCTAAAGAAATTATTTTTGCAATTAAAAAAAAAATATTTTTATTTACTTTAAAATCCTAAAAGAGACATTTATTTGTTGGTCAACTTTCTTTATACGATATTTATTTGGTTCACTTTTTCATAACATTACCTAATACCAAAAGGGTTCAAGTGTAGGAAATAGACATTTTCTTTAAGAGACGTGTACATTATTATAACACTATTTTGGACTAGGGCTATTTTCGAAAACAAATAACTCCGTTATAAAAGTGTCAAACACACATTGATGCTGCAGCATATATTAGATGATATTTAGTTTACAGATACTGTACATGTGCTTTCTGGCATTTTCTGTTACGCTAATGGTATTATTTTTGTTAGAAGCTAACCAAATTGTTATGGTACCTTATGAATAAAAAGTACAGAGCCAATACTAACTTAGGCATTTATAAAAATAAATGGGTATGGATGTAAAAATGCAGTGGATTTTTAGTAACAAGTCTTTCATTGTACAGAAAGTCATATGATTGTTAGACTCATAAAAATTATAATTGCACTTCATTATGGGTCCTAACAACATGTACAGTCTGGACTAAAACTAACTGTATACGTTCACAAAATTATAGTCTGAATTTAGCATATTTCGCGTAGAAAATCTAAACTAATAACTTTATGGAGTTTGTAGCTTATGCAGATATATATTCCTCTACGTTATGTACATTTAAAATTATAAATCCAGAAATTCCTTACACTGACAAACTGAGAGAAATAAATCTACGAGTAGTGTAGGTACAGTCCCTGATAATATCTTGGTAATTTATACACCCTAACATGAGATAGCGCCAGTTCAAATTGCATTCACGTTTAACTTAAGGTTTAGAGCGGCCGACTGTTTAATAAACATACCCTGCATTCGGGTATTACATTTCGTTCTTATTAAATGTAAATTGTGCTATTCTTTACCCCGTGAAATTAAAGCGTTTAAGTCGTTTCAAGATTACGTTTTAATGCTTATATACTGTTCTGTTGTGTAGTTGGGCTAAAATCTCGCCTTGCTGAAATTGCATTTTGTACAATAAAAGGGATTTAGTGGTATGTTGTTTATGTTTTGTATGTGTTCAGTATAGTATAGTGCACATATAGAACATTCGTGGGTTTAGAGTCGTGAGGGGATAAAGGTTTTTGGGAGTACTTTGTTATGAGTTACTTAAATATTTTTATTTCAAGATAGCAGTTTTTCCTGGATAGGAATCAGTCTACACAGCAGAAAGTACGCAAGATCTCTACATTAAACAAAAAATTCCCGCCGTAGCAAACCTGCAGAATGGATTTCCATTGTTGTGGGTTTTAACTAAACGTTTTCCTAATGTCAGATTTATTCCTTAATGCATTTGGGTTTAATAAGTACTTAGGTTTGCTGCTTTCCTTAAGGAAAATTCTCGAGAATAGGAATAATTCTTTGTCACTGCAGCTTTTATAACCAATGCAGACTTCGGACCTGAAGGTATCTTTCTATCGAACCCCAACCCTCCTTGTTTGAGATAGATGTTAGTGGCATTGAAATATTTTATGTTAGTTGTAGAGTGTACCGTTTTGAACTGTTGTGTTTCTTGTGCCAATAAGACAAGCCTGCTGTGGGATAGAAAAATGCCTCTTTGTCCTTTGGACGCTTGGGTTAGTTACACCATTGACGTAGAGGTGTATAGTCAATGGTTACACTGTTAATTTATTTGTGTTGTTTTGAATGTTTAAAATAATGTTTGATTACATTTCAAGGGGGATTATTTAAGTTATTGTTACCTTAAGCAGATTCATAATCTACAATAAGAATGTTTAACCTCCCTCCAGTGATATTAGGGCCTACGGACCATTATAAGGTTATATTATAGCCTACGAATAAGGTCATTATAGCCTACAAATTGACAACTAAATTAGTTAAGCTAAAATCAAACTAAACAAAATTAGACTCTGTGATTAGAGGTTAATACTCTAATGGGATAATGTATGAAATAATATGAAACTAGTGTCCCTGTTGCTCGAATTCGAGCAATTGCTAAGTAAATATTTGTAGCAAACTGTTATAATACTATATTAGCAAACTTATTGACTGTATGCTCTTCTTCTCACTTTTGATTTCTGACAACAGCTGGAGTTTCATAACAATTTTAGTTTCCAATGTTAATCTTATGGAGAAATACGAAACTTTAAAGGGCTCCAAGGCCTCACTCTCTCATTATTTCCCTAAAAAAAAAAGTTTCCTGCACAACTTCACGCTACGCTCTTTCCAATGACACCAAAAACATGACAATCGGTTCAGTAGTTTCGGAGGAGTAATTGTCACAAAAATCCTGCTTGCGTATTAAATAAGTATAGATTTAAAATAAAGGTTATTCTTCGTAGGCAATTGGTTCAACCCAGTTTATTTACAAGCAACCAACTCCAGCAGCAATCAAGTTTTCGTCCTTTTTACCGCCGTTAGATGGTATCAGAGCCGTGTTGCGCGGCAGTTTCGATTGCGCCCCACATTTGATCTGTCTGATTACGCTTTCCTTCATTCTACCCGACAATAATTGTATATTTACGATCCAACGCGAGTAGAGTCGTGCTCACACACTATATCCGACACGATCAGACCACCTAATTTACTTTCTAATTAAGTTTTTATCGCTAAATAAGGTTTTAAAATGTTGCCAAGTCTAGGTTTAAGGTTAGGTTAGTAATAACCATCGCATACAGCTCAACTAGATTAGCCTAATGACTCACAGCTTTAGAAAATAATAAACACAGTGACATATTTATAGTACGTACCCCAAATTGTTTGTAAATTGAAATGCATTTCAAACGTAAATTCTCTTTCAGGTTTTAATACAAACAGGCTGTAAAGAAAAATGACGTTGAGGATAGTTGAGAATTTAAAATAAAGAAATGAAGAATAGGCATTCTTCATTTCTTTATTTTAAATTCTCAACTATCAGTGTACATCTAAAATAGTGTCTTCAGTTTTTAAGTGTGTCATTTTGAGAAGTGTCGGGTTAAATATATTGTCTATGATACAAACTCGACTTGTTATACGTCCAAATGTATTTTCTACAAGTTACTGTATTTTCGGCATTTATTTTTTTACTTTACTCATGATATACCAGTGGAACTTCTTATTCACTGGTGAACGCCATTTTCACTCAGCTACTCCAGCCATAGTACTTGTATGAAATATCGTTTCTTTAGCTATTTGATATGCATTCCATTCTCCCATTTACTTTTAGGTACCTTGGTACACATCGAATCGGTAATCTTCTGATTATTACTACTCCATCAAGAGTTTAGATTTTTATCCCCTTGGCCTATACGTAAAAATTTAGAAACATTGAATATTACTTGCTAATATATCAATAAATTCTACTCATCTACCCAGCCCTTTTTAAGCACTACTGGACTACTGATGTGGGTAATGATCTAAAGAGAAATACTAAGTCAAGATTCGGACGGTCTTCAAACAGAAATGTTGCTGTCCACGCTACTTCTGAGCCATCATGAGCTCGCAAATTGTTTACGGTTTTAATTTTCGGGCAATTTACTCCAAAACTTTCTTTAGAACTAACAAGATGAAGAAATGTCACAGAAGCTGATCGTCTGCGGCTGCGGGAGTCTGCCCCCGGGGGTGGGGGACCGTTACTACAGGTGGGGGCGGCCCCGGAAACGCTTTGGGTGTGAGTATCCGCTCCTCACGCTTGGCTCGCTTGCAAGCACGCACCTCACAAATCAATACATGACAAGCACCGTGACGTGAGATGACTCGGTAAAGATACAGGTCGCGTGTGTGTCGAGTGGTTCGTATAAGATTTGGAAATAGAAGTGGTCCTAGAGCGCAACCTTGGGGTACTCCGATACTAACAATGGATTGTGCTGTGCTCAATGAGGTTTATTAATGGTAGATTTGTAGATATGATAGATTTGCAGTATTGAATAGTATAACCAGCACGTATCTAGCGCAACTGTAAATCCTACACAAAAATTGCATACCTAAAACCCCTTCTCTTATCAACACTTGCCGATTGCGTCAGCGCACCATCTCCTAGGCGATCAGCGGTAGAAATACAGCGTAAAATCGGCATGTACCGCCTAGCAAGCATACCTCACTATAACACTATCTGGCCGCCATCGGGCCGCAGGCATTAGCATCACAAATTATCGGCAACGACAGTTGCTGGATCGTGTTCGACTCTGATCCCATCGATGATGGTACGTTGCCGAGTTGGGTTTCAGTTCAGTCATTCCACTCCTTATCAGCTGTTTACGGCCAGTATAAAGTCATTATCGGAAGAGTGAAATTGCCCGCGTCTGAGAGTCTTCTTCACTAAGTGTTATGGCGTTATCGCTTCGGCGGATTTAAGGAAGGGAGCTCAAATTGTTTGGGTGGATGGAATCGTGTATGGGAAATCATTCGTTACTTTCTTATGTTAAGTTTACGATCTCTAAACCGTTGTTACACTTTAACAGGTGTGTTTCTGATTTTAAACTTTATTTCAATATCGGATCTTTAGATATAACATAGATTACAGGAGTAGACACCCTTAATGTATGGATATTTTATGTAATATCAAAGCCATCTCAATGGCCAAAACGATTTATTAAAGTAGTAGAAACTTTATTAATTTGTTACTCCTCTTAGAAACTAGAAAATTTTTATTGTTTGTTAAACTAGACAAAATGTTTCACTCAAATGAATCAAAATCATTTAATAACCAAACTAACAGTAAAACGGAACTTACCCATGAGAATATAGGACAAACTCTTTCTATACTTAATTAAACAGAGTTTACTAATATTTGGAAAAATATTTTCCCACTTTTAAACCATCGTTAAGAACTCAGGACTTGACTTTATTTACACAGAAAAAGCCCTATTAGTCACGCCTGTTCAACGAATTAACACATATGATACTAAAAAACTATCCCAATTACGGTTTCACTTTCTTTCGCTATGTTATACGTTCAATATTACGTACAAACGTAATCTCCTTATATGCATCAAAGATCAAAATGCTACTCTTTCCACTGCAGCCATTTTCCGTCGTAGATTTTTATCCATTCCCTAAATAGTTTTCAAAATCATTCCCCGCGGAAATTGCACTGTTGTAACGCACCTACGGCTTAATCTCATGCAATATAATCATCCGTGTAATGCACTTTTGTAATTCTCATTTCAATAAACATGAAACCTATTTCACAGATTGGTCTATCGCAGCAGATAATGATCTAACATCAGAAGCTTGTAATAGAATCAATCAGCTGTTCTTGTAAATGCAGGAGCAGTGGCGTGTTTGTGGGGCGTATAGGGATCGAGTATAATAGAGCGATACGCTATTTTGCAGAGGGGATACAGTTTAGGCCAATGCATAACCGTAGAGTCAAATAAGAGACTTTATAATCGTAGGGTTATAAAATTATATGATGACACTTTCTGTGAGTCATATAGGTATTCAGGACGGTATATTCATTGGTCTCCACTAACTTATGTGTTAAATAGGTCGATGGGTATATCTCGTAGGCATAGAGTACGATAAGATACCCAAACTGTATCATGGGACGGATATGTACGCTGATACGCCAACTGTAATATTGTATAGGTTAGTGTAGAGTACTTAGAAAATATACAAATTGCCCACCGCAAAGGGATAGAGTGGTGCAATAACGATAGGTCGTATGGGGAATAGGATAGACAGGAAGAACTAGATCGATTCGAACTGTGTTTTTTTCGATAGAGCAGAATATGACCC
Organism: Macrosteles quadrilineatus; assembly: GCF_028750875.1. NCBI lineage: Eukaryota > Metazoa > Arthropoda > Insecta > Hemiptera > Cicadellidae > Macrosteles > Macrosteles quadrilineatus. Next base: position 26,104,659 of record NW_026542599.1, on the reverse strand, counting down.
ATACCATTTTTATGTTGCATAGAGATGAACGTTATGGAGATACACCCATCGATTAGGTTATATACATCGATGGGTACACCAGCAGTAGGCCTATATCGTTTAGCGCTAAAGATAGAACAAACTGTAGGCCTAATGTTTTTTAGAAGAGGAAGATAATATGCGCTGAATGTATACATTTTATACAATGTGTACTATAGGGGGCTAAAATTTTAGAACGTTTAGAGGTAATACACATGAAAGCACAAAAAATACGTCAAATAACACTTATAATAATAATATATTCACACTTAATACTGTTTACTCACAAGACGGTAAATAAATATCAAAGATGATAAGTGGTGATGGATTTCGATTGGACACTCCAATCATCATCAGACCCAATAGGCGACTGGGCGAATCATTCGCCTATTGGGTCTATCGATAACTGAACCTTATAGGAAGTGCTTAGGTACAATAAGGATGTCCATTAGTGTTATGCAAAAGATCAAACTATTCTACATCTTAGGCATAGTGCGCAAATGGAGTGTGTGATGTACCCATAAACTAACTGTATGGTACGATATATAATCAACTGTTTATCGTGTAATGAGTATGTTAGGAAGATCTGCTGATTGTATATAGCAAAGGTTTTCTCATATCGGCAGTTGCATTAACTGTGTGTATCAAGTAGGGATTGAGGGTGGTAGGAAATACCCTGAGCGTAAAGTGAGTATGATCGTATGCTGGCTGCAAATCCTAAAAATACTAGGCATTAGCTAACTGTTCGTTCGTGACAAGAGCAAGATAGAGCAATTGAATGTGTTATAGCAAAGGCCACAGATGATACTTATACGTCACTTGGTGATATAGTATGATGAATCAATATGCTGATTGTGTCTCGTGTAAGAGAATTGCGCTGATTGCATGATCTATACGGTAGGACTTCAATAGGGACATAAACTAAAAGTACATCGGATAGTTATAGAACAGGATAAGACGAAATGTCAACTGCATATAGTGGTTAGATAGAGGATTACGGTAACTGCATTAGATACGGTGATGTTGTACAAATGTGAGAGAAACTTGTGTATACCGTATAGCTAGGTCTATAGAATATGATAGGACATAACGCTATAAGTATACCGGTAAGAAAAACATTACGCTAACTACACGTTGTATAAGGATGGTGTACAATAGAGAGATAAACTAACGTATATCCTGTAGTGATAGAATCCAAGGTCAATACGCAGACGTTAGTATAATAGGAAGATATGTTAACTATATGTGTTACATCGGATGGGGTAAAATAAAGCGTTATGCCATCTGAAAATTGTTATTTTAATGTACTTCCTTCACATCCTAGGACTCTTAGGTTCTGGAGGGGGTAGTCACGGTATTAACACTTAGATAAAATATATTGGCGGTTGGCGGGATTTGTACCCGGGACCTCGGGGACCGAAGCTTAGAGCCATCTTATGCTCGTGAGTGCTGCTCACGTGGCCTACGGTTTGATGACGTCACACGACCTGATGTAGTCCGTCCTATCCCAATTGGTGGAAAGTTACCGATGGCCCAGTCTGCATTACGACAGAATTGCGAATACAAGCTGATCACATGCAGCTAAAATGTGATCGCGATTTTGCACTGTTTATAAGAGTTCAAAGAATCATAAGTAAACAATCTGAAGGGTACGGAGAGAGTTGGGTTACGGTGGTTGCCCAATATGTGTAAAAGTTCTCGTACTGTAGTAGCCTATATAAAGGTGTTTTGCCAATTTATTCAAAATCATTAAAGCTTATTTGACGCTAATATATAATTTTTCAGGGTCAATGCTAGGAGGCGAAAGAGATGTACCTTCGAGAGTTTGAAAGAGCACTTGGTGTTAGAACCATAATATGGTAAGCTGGTGACTTACATGTACATGGTGGTGTTGTGTATTATAGTGTTTATCATTATTTGTATTGCATGATTTGTTACATGATCTTGTTGGTAACACTGTTTTGAATTTGTTTTTTGTACATTGTGTTTTTTACTCTGTTTATACTAACTACATATAGAAGTTCGGATATGTACAACAATCAACAGTTAAGTTTTTTTTAGGAGTTTTCGTTAAACATCCATTTGTTTACTCGCTTAGACACTTTACTATACCATCCGTACTATTTACAAGAAGAAACAAGGATTAAATCAGATAAAAGAGGCAATACACTACACATTGTTTTCTAAAGAACAAAAAAACGTGCTTCTAAACGTCCCATATGCCCCAAACCCCGTTACAACGCGGCCAGCAGAACACACTACTACATATCACTCAATGTCAACATTGGTGACGGTAGAGTGATTTTCATTAAGCGAGCAACGATTAATCCCGTAACGAGATGGAAGGTCGTTTCATAAAACGAGCGATTTATGTTGGACGGAAATATCGCTATTATTTCCGCTGGATGAGCGCGGTTCGGCCCTTCAAATCCGCTACAATGTCTGCCGGAACTTGTGGTTTATGCCGAAGATCGCATGATAAGAGGTTGTGTGAAATTTCGTGTAAAATGTATTTTTTCTAGTTCAACAAATTGTCAACATATACTGTGGGTTTTTCTAGGCGACGTTACACCATCATGTGGGACAGCCATGACTGGCGAAAGCAGCTCTATGTGACAGTTAGGGCAGGAGGATTTCAACCATAGTATGTTATGGTAAAAGTGACCCATGTAAGAAAAAAGTTATCTTGATCCAGTTCAAAATTTCAAACATATTATTTTTAAAAGTTTAATTCGATCGAGATAGCATGATTCTCCACATGGGTCGCTTTTACCTTAACCTACATACAAAATCTCATAAACATTGGTTGGCACAATCTCAAGATAAAAATGGGTGTGAAAAATACAAAATGGTGGATATCTGGTTATGAAAGCGATGTTTGGAAAATTGTATACTAGATTTTCTCTTTATTTTGACCCACGGAACCATTTCCCACACTTTGGGTGTTTATGGGACACCCTGTATATTTACCACCTATTAATGGTTTGCAGTTGAAATGTCGATATATCAATAAGTATCGGAAGAAAAATTCATTACATTCGTACCGAAGTGCGCGTTCACAAAAAAAAATATTAAAGCAAAATTTACAATCAAGGACCAAACAGCGTCTTGGGCTGAGTGTCAGACGATGCAAATTCGATACCAGCTGGATACACTATCATCCACTATAATGGTCACCACTGGCTTTTCCATGTAACCTAGCTGAACAGAGCTTCCTTATATCTCCGCACAGAGCAGTTTTATATGTCTATAATGACGAACCGGGTACTGTAATTAATTTCTAACTAAAACTAAAAAGAGGAAAAATTATGCATACACAAAAAATAGTTAACAATCCATCCGCCAAATATGATGCGACGGAATGATGATGTGACAGGATGTATTTTATAAACAAACAAATCATGCGAAGCGGAAATTTCGCTATTATTTCCAGCGGTTTGGCGCACATTTTCGACCCTTGCAAATCAGCTTTACGGCTCGGTCGTGTTCGTTGTGTCATTGTTTATGCTTAAACCCATTCAAGCGGTTTGTACAACCACTCATGCATTCATTAATGTCTTATACAATTTGTGAATGTTGCACGTATTAGGCTTGTTGGCGCGCTAATTGTTAAGTTAATATTGTAATACTTGCATTGTGAGTGAAAACTGTTGGCGAATTGAAAAAAGTGAGGGTTTTTATTGTGAGGAGCGTATTTAGGAAAACAGTTCTGGTAGTTGTATTCTAATGTATTGTTAGGATGGACTACCATTAATTTGCGTGGACAGAGTTAGGTAATTCAAACGATTGGACTTAGCAACAATTTTAAATGGGAGTAGACCCTTACTCTTGGGTTGGTTTTTTGTCCACCAGCTCGGAATTGTTGTTCACATTGCTTCAGGTATTTCCTTAGGGGTTGCGGCATTATTATTTAGACAAAGTCCATTTGTAATTTGGCGGGATTTGAACCCGAGACCTCAGAAAGTGTTAGTAAAAGCAATATTTATAACATAATCATCTTTCTTTCATTTCCACACCACAGAAAGAACTAGAGAAATTTCCAAAATAGCGAGAGAAATCAAAGCTGTGAATCGTGGTATAACATTGTTTTTATTTCACAGTGTGGAATTCGGTACGATAAGCAGATACGAAGCAATAGTTTTGTTAGAACAATATTAAAATCAGGGTCATGATGAAAGACAGTTGTTTATTAAACTTCTGAAACGAATAGAAGTGAGACATGATTACGTAAAATGTTCCAAAAATCGAATTCCGAGTTAATGAAGCGTGTCGGAGTGTTTGATGAATTAACAGACATTAATCGTTGAACGTCCTTTACACTTGTTTCCTGATCAAAGAGTTTTCCCCTTCATCACTACAGATGATTATAAAAATGCTTGGTCATTTAAACCACCCTCCCCTCCATCCAACACCTGCTACATGTTGGTGTAATTAGTAATAGAATTGAATACTGTGGTTTTTGTTTGTTTATATACTTAATCTTTGTAGAAGTCTAATTGACTAGATCTTGATACAAAAATTTTTTATCAAGTTTCATACCCACTTTTTTGGTTCTACACCTCATTTGACTAGTTAAAATTGTTTTGGAAATGCTAACTGTTTTTATTTTTGTTTATCCAGTAGGCCGTTACTAGTTTGTATGGAATACGAAATACAAATGTTTAACCTTGGGTTATTGAAATCTGACAATATTTGTTTAACAACAAATTTACAATCAAAGTGCCATTAGAACCGAAACTTTAATTGCTTTAAATTTGATTAATGTAAACTTGTGAATTAGTGGCTAGCTTTCATGAAATTGGCCTTTGTGATTTTTTTTATTCCTACTCCTTATTATATAAAAAAATTTGGATATTAAAAATTGCCCAAACTTGTATTACCATTTTTTTAATTGGATTTGGAATAAGTGGAATTCAAGTACAGTACGGAGTCTATTTTTTGTAAACTGGCTTGTTTTCATGGAATTCAAAACTTTAAAGTTAATATTAAAACACTCAAAAAATGTGTGCGATAAAACATTAAAAAAATCTAAATAGCGGCCTAAGGGCTATAATAATGCATCTTTCAATGTCGAATTTCAAGAAAACAAGCCTATTTACAAAAAAATATACAAGTTATTCGTTAATTTCCTTTTTCAAAACTACATATAGTGGATTATATCTAAAGTAATCTTAAATAAAAAAGAAAACTATTGGTCATTTACTACTTAGTTCGCTACGTAAAGCTTGGTTCTCTCTACGTATCTTTGGGACCCACTGCATAGATTAAAAAAATAATGGTGTATCAAGGGATGATGAATTACATGCTATGTTAATCGTTCTGCATAATTAACACCTGCTTTCTGATCAAAACCATCCCCTCCAGGCCTTAATCAAATTAATTACCTTCCACTACCAATGAGTTATTCTCACTTATTTTCCGCATAAAAATTGTTTCCTACAACAATTTTTCAAGTGTGTTAATCGCAATAAAAACCAAATGTTCCGTTTGGTGATAAACAGTGTGTCCCATAAGTAAATACAAAGGATTCAGGAATTGGTTTATTGAGTCAAAATAAAACGAAAATCAAGTATATTTTTTTAAATACCTAAATAGTGAAATATTTGCTATACGTGAACATGAAGTATTCGTGTTTAGAAAAATTATTTCTCATAAACTATTTACACTGCTATTAAGATATATTTATGAATCTTGTTATACAGTTTAATCAAGTCATAACGTGCTTACGAAATAACAAACATTACAAAATATGGTTTAGTTTTGAAACGGCGGCCTCTTTAATTGTTATAACTTAAATTACTAAATAACGGCTGAGTTTATGAAACAATGCACAGAACACTTTTATTTAGCAATTAACATTTTCTATCAAACGATGCCACTTTGTATTACTTTTTCAAAAAAGATCGAATACAATAATATACATTTGAAAAAAACACAGTTTTCGGCAAAAAAATGAGGCGAACCCTGATCCCAAAGCATTTTTTGCTTGTCCTGTATAACTACAAATCTTCATTTCTCAGCAGTTTAGGGCCTATTATTTTATCTTTTTCAACTAGGTGTCGTTTGATAGGGAATTCAAAATGCCAAATAAAAGCTTTCATTAAATTTTTCCATAAAATCAGCCGTGCTTTAGAAATTTTATAAAATTATGAAACTGCAGCAATTTTGAAATAAAAGAATATTTTGTATTTTTCTTAAAAATGCATTATGACTTGATAAAGTTACATACAAAGATTCATAAAGCTATTTCAAACAGTTTTTGAGAAATAATTTTAAAACACAAAAAATGGGGTGTCTACAGTAGATCGTTTTACCTATAGGCAGGCCTATACCTTATTTGACCCAATACAACTATGCTTTAATTCTTTGTACTTACTTACTGAACAACCTGTTTAAAAGTAAAAATACAATTTTAAAAACCTTCTGGTTATCCACTTTTTATTAAGTTCAAAATGTTTAGCAGATTTGACAAGCATTGAATGCTATTCTCGGAAATATAACGCGTTTGAAAATATTGTAGCATCGAAACAACAGAGAAAAAAGGTTCAACTTGACTGGTAATAAACGAGGGCGTTTGATTTACCATATTAACGATTCTCGGTATTTCCATCGTTTCGTGTTCCGCTGTTTACCATCGGATATTGAATATATTGAACTTTTCATTATTCAATATTTATATACTTATAAAGCACTTTTATAAACAGAGTGTTTGAAAATAAGCATTTCATCAAAGCTTGTTTCCGGGGAAAGTTTTTAATTGCTTTATGTACATCCTATTATCCTTCGTTGTTAGTATTTTAACTGCAAAAACAGGAATAAAAAATTATGTGGTACATTACTGTTAATAATTGCGTTACAGAAAAACGACTAGCTTTAATTATAACAAACATATTTTTGTACCTAGGGTCACTATACATTTCCCCGACGCTTTAAAAGGTTTTTACTTTATTCGAAAATTAAAGTTTTGGATTAAGAACTAAAACTTTTATTGGTTTACATACGAAAAAGGAAAAACCAATTACACATTATTTGGTTACGTTTCTCCTATACATTATCATATAATTTTATACACCTAAATATACAGCCCGATTATAAAGTTGGTGTCCCCTATCTATACAATATAAATCAGCAATATTCATCGGTACCTCCTGCCGGATAGTTCAACTACTTTCATAATTATTTCTAAAAATAACTAGAACCATTGACTTTAGAATGGAGATATACAGATTGGATGAGTTATACAGCTGTGTATGCTTGCACATAAAAGTGATATCCTTTCAAGTGTATACCATAATGGTAACGAAGACGCATAGGGCTCTAAAGAACGCTCACCGCTATCAATTTTGGGGAAACGTTTAATTTGTAAACAAAACTGAAACCCACCGCTGTTTTTCAACTCGTGATTTTTCGAGACGCCTCCGTTCCCCCATATATCGCCTTAAAAGCGGAATAAGTCACAACGTTTAATGGGTTTTTATATGTAATTCGGAAATATGGGAGTTGTTTAAGCGGCAGTATTTCACATTGTGAATCGTGGAAACCACAGAGCATCAAGTCCCCAGCCCGTTGGATGACGGGCTTAATGTTATGTTTGTTCAAATTCGGTCTGAAAATTTTTCGTCGTGAATTTTCCAAGTGGTTGAATTTGTGACACTGTAGTTATAAGGGAACGCAGGTTTATGAATGGGTTCTTTGTTATTGCTAGTGACAAAACACAACCAAACTGACTACCATGATTTAACCTTTTCCCAATAAAACAAAACTGAAAATGTGTAAGGCACTGCTTGAAGTAATTTAGTAATAAGGATGATATACCATAATATCTATCATGGTACTATGGAAGCATGTAATAGCAATGTAACAGGGTGGTTCAGGGGTGGTTCAGGGGAGCGAGCTGGTCTAGTGTTAGAGCGCGGGACTTTAGTCCCCAAGGTCCCGGGTACAAATCCAACCAATTGCCAATGAATTTTATCCAACGATATAGCTTTGGGGATAGTCTGAAGTAATGTGAAAAGCAATCCCGAAGTAGTAAAAAAATGTGATAGAGTAGTCAATGCCTGTCAAAGGGAGTTTTTTAATTGGTAATTTCAAGTTTTTGGAGGAAACTGTGCCACCGCTGATCTTGTTTGGTTTTGTATCTAACGTTGACCTTTTCATATTTAATCTCAAATTACAACAAAATTGCGTCCATAAGCTTTGTTTGGGATCTATACATCAACCTAACGGTAGTAATCTCTCGGCTACTCAGACACTTTTACGATTGAGGTTCCATAGCGGAAAGGATTGTACCTCTTTCTAAAGTCAACCCGGGCCTAAAATTCACATTGATAAGGTTGGAAAACTTTAATATTCTACAGGGTTTGTTAAGTCATTTCAACCCACGTAGAAAACTCAAAAATTAAAATCTTAAACTTATTTACTTTAAACTCGATGTCAGATATATCTTGTAAGATAGTGTTACGTCCAACGACAAAAAAAGATTATCGTCCCTTTAAAGTTGACCTGCACTTGAAAAATACTCTTGAGATAGGCTGAGAATCTTAAGAACACCTAAGAAACTCAAAAACACCTAGAACACTCCAAACTGTAGAATATATTTACGTATTTTACTACAAACCCAATACCAGATATATCTTGCAAGTTAAGTGGTCTTACGTTCTTTCAGAAAAAGATTATCCTTATTTTAAGTTGACCTGGACTTGTCACGCCCTTTAGTGAAGATAAGAAACACTCTCGAGAACACCTAGAAAACTCACTGTAGAATCTATTTACTTATTTACCACAAACTCAATACCGGTATTTTGTAAGATAGTGTCACGTTCCACAGCAGAAAAATATGATACCTTTTTAGTTGACCTAGACTTGAAATACCCTTGAAATCTCAAGAACACCTAGGAAACTCACTGTAGAATCTATTTACTGATTTACCACAAACTCAATACCGGTACTGTATTTTGTAAGATTGTGTTACGTTCCACAACAGAAAAAGATTATTTTAGTTGACCTAGACTTGAAATGTCCTTGAGCGAAGCTAGGAATCTCAAGAACACCTAGGAAACTCACTGTAGAATTTATTTACGTATTTACCACAAACTCAATACCGGTATTTTGTAAGATAGTGTTACGTTCCACAACAGAAAAGATTATTTTAGTTGACCTAGACTTGAAATACCCTTGAGCGAAGCTAGAAATCTCAAGATCACCTAGGAAACTCACTGTAGAATCTAAACTCAATACCGGATACATCTCGTAAGATCCGTGGTCCAGGACTGCTAATCCCGTGGAATTCCTGTCTTCCCAGGAAGGGCGACAGGCGATAGCTGGGGTCGGCCCGCAGGAAGTCGTGGCTAGATACGGCCTCACGTCCGGTGTTAACCGCGGGAAAAGGTAAAAAACTGGCGGGTAACTTCAAAGACACCGCATCTTCGTAGAAAACACGCTGAATTACAGATTGATCTCGAATTTCGGCAACGCTAAGTATTGTATGTAAGTTTTTACTTTTTTCTTGTCAAGTCGTTTCGTCAGCTATTGTTTCTATCGATTTAATCTTGTAATTAGGTCGTTTCCTCTCTCAAAGAACGCTTCGGTGGGTCCCTTCGAACACAGGGACACGTGTAATTTATACTCAATTAAACTCGTCCGGTGGCGGCGGGTTTTTGGAAGTTGGATGTTTTAAGTTTAATAACGCTAAGCAATCATGGTTTACATGCTTGATCCACAGCTCACTCGAGGATAAGGACGACGTTAATACAACTAATGCTTGCGTGTCATGTTATTATTTTTACTCTGATTTGGGACTTTATTTTACTAATTGTATTTTCTCTAAAGTGTAAAATAGTCAGTGAAAATTTTTGAGGATTAAAGAAGTAGGAAAGAAGGTTTTAGATATTAGATATCTATGAAGATATTACCTTCATAGGAAATTGAGAACCCAACAATAAGCTTGGTGTGCTTTTAGCTCTAGCCTACTAAATATTTTAAAGATTTGCCATTTTTGCCGAAACATTTACTTATTCATTACCATCCAACAACAACAAAAATCATGTAAAAGGTTTAAAGGTTCAAAAACTGCCACAAAAGTTTTCTAAGTAAAAAATGTTTTTATATTTTCTGAATATGTGAGCAGTTGGTTAAGTTTTATTTTGATAGAAATAAAATGTATATTTTTAAGGTAAACAAAAATCACGGCAGGAAAAGGAAACGGAGGAAGATCAAAAAGTGGTTGGTAAGTACGTAGGACTTGAGTTGTTTGAGGATTGCTGGAAAATATTAAAGAATAAGGTAAGTGAAGGCTCGGCCACTTATCCTTGTTGCCAAGTACTGATATAAACAAAAACGACCATGACAGTAGAGGTTCAATAAGTTTGTTCAAAGATGTGCAATAACTATTTGTTGTATTAACAGTGCTCGTAATACATACACGATTTTTCTCACCACCATAATTTAACTTATAATAACAAACAGATTAACTTTTTAGACGTAAATGAAATTTAGGTTATGATTGCTTTTTAAGGTTATGTTGTTTGCTTACAGATTGTTCCGCAGCTTGCTGTGTTGTGTGTTGTTGTTGTGTTGTTGTTGTGTGTTGTTGTATTGTTGTTGTGTTGTTGTTGTGTGTTGTTGTACGTAACGGATCCGCGGCTGTGGTCGGTGTAGAATCGCTAACTGTCCCGCTCTAGAGCAGCAATGAGCTTTTTCGCACTGTTTACAGGTATGGTTGTAATCGTTTCCATGCAGTGGTAGGAAAAGAAATTTAACTGTTCACTTACTAAATTCATACTTTATATTTGCCAGAATCGTTTACCTCCGTAGCAATCTATAAAGCATATTAGAAAACAATCCACGAATCTTGAAATTAATCCTAAACCAAAGAATTTCAAATGAAGTACTTGGTACAGAACAATATAGGTTATTTAAATGTTGAAGGTTGTATATTGCTAATAATAGCAAGCTCTGATACCGAACAACCGTTGCACATTCATGGGACGATAACCGTTAAGTTCTCCGTTGGAGATGAACTCCATAAAAATGGAAATCGCTCAATTTCATTGGCTAGCAAGTTGAATGGTCCGTATAAAGTTGTGGGTTTATCGAGATTGGACAAAAGTTAAAGAGTTCAATTATTAAATTGTTCGTTTTATATCTTTTAGGAAATTACCTCTTTACTCTATGGTATTACCTAGACTCATGACCGATTTAATTTTTTGTATTTTAATATCCCCAGAGGCCAAAAACACCATCCGTCTAAATGTATATCTATGTATATTATATTTATATCTTAATTTGGAAAATATAGCAACCCCTCGTTTAACCAGATTTGCTTGCTATTTTAGATTTCAGTAATAATTAAATTCGGTATATTATATATTGTGATTTAAATATTTTCAGAAAGCTATTTTTGGAACGTTTTGCTTATGTCATAAACAATTTGATAAAATAACCAGTTTAAGTACTAATATAGTGCATTCTGCGTTAGAAATTCACTAACCGTAGGTATATTGGTATAGGTGCACTAAACTTTTACCAAATGTCTATCTTTATCAAGCAAAATCCGCATTTGTCCGGATTAATGAGGGTGTACTGTATTTTATTCATACCACGTGATTTTATCCCTTGTGATCTTCTTAATAACGTGGGATTTCCAGACGTAAAATCCTTCTTAATATCAATACTTAAAAACCTTGTTTTACTTTCGTGTTAAGAGAATCTCTGGCTTAGCCATGTGTTTTAGTATTCTACGTTTATAGAAGAAAACTTAGTAAAGTCCCGACATGAGCGTAGTCATACTGTCCTAGCCCAACAAACTATGTTAGTATTCTCTGATTTATTTCTGCGACTGATTCAGAATGAAAGCCCCAAATGATTTTAAACTAATAAATATTTTTTTTTTATTCCTATTAGCATTCCATACCAATACGATTCCAATGAAATACGAATGAAATATTCACAAAAAAGAGGTTTGGATAGCTTTCTCTTTGAGATTTCTCTAGAGTAAATTTGTTCAAACTCTAATCGGAATTCAGCAAGGCGCTAATTAAATAAAATAATATGTAATTAATCAATATAGGCCTACTAATTGTGTTGCGATTTACAAGGCTTTACTATCTGTGCCCTTTTCTTGTAAAATTATTTGAAATTATGGTCCAAATAAGTTTACACCTGATATCACTAGAACCGGTGAAAAATTAAGATACAGGAGATTTACAAAGTGTTTTTAATACACATTATCATAACACAAAAAATCTACCAATTTCCTCGCAAAGGGAAAATCTAACCATAAAACAGCTGGGTAAGCGCCGCAAATCAGCTGTGAGTAATAAAATTGGCACCATGTGAGAAAATGCTGATGTGACTAATATGGAGTTAGTAACGTACAACGGGGACCCCCGGGCGGGAATGGCGGCAACGCGGTACTTAAGCTTTATTATCGGCGTTCAAGTACACAGCTGCTGTGTTTATCGCGGGGGGAGGATTACGTAGAGGGGGGGGGTGTCTTACGCACCCGTCACACACACACACACACACGCACTGTCATAACAGTCAACGGCCGGGGGATGACGGACGTGATGAAATATGTGGGAAGCAGGGGATGGAGAGGGTAGGAATATTGTATAAGTTGATTAAACACTATTGGGATTTCAGCACGATTGTGGATGAATGGACCAAGAATCCAGCAAATAGCAAAATTAATTAGTTACACGGTAGCTCAATTTATCCATTGTATTTCAGGCTGGAGACCACTTGGCTGCAATGGAAGAGTCAATAGCTAAACTATATTGATAGTAGAGGATGGAGTAGAGGACAATGTTGGTGAGGCCAAAACCTGGTAGGTTTCAGGTGAGGCAAGATAAGTAGTGGTAGCTGAAAAGCTAGACAAAGATAGTTTAAGACCAGATGCATGCACTGTCTTATCACTCTCACCCCCAGCCTGACTTCACTGTCTTAAAGATCAAAGCGCTCAAAAAATTGTTGTGTGCTCACATAGAAGGGTTCCCCCTGAAGACTTATCTTTTTACAATGGACCTACAGACCTACAGTTTGATGATAGTGGTCGTGCATTAATTGCGCCAAAGAGTTCCTTAATTGCGCCAAGCCCTCTAAGGGTCCAAAAAGAGTTTCAGTTGCGTTTCACTCCCCCCAAGCCAGGCAGGGGTGAGTTGCCCGCAGAAGGAATAGTCTTTACGTGTCATCTTACAACCTATCCTAACCTAACTTAACCTAACCTAACCAATTATACAGCCAAAGAGGGCTGCCACTTGCGACCCCGTTAATGAACTTACTGGGTGGCTCTTTGGGGTAGTTTGCGCAATTCAGGAATACCCGAATACCTGACCAGGGCAGTTGGCGCATTTAATTCCCGCCAAAGATGGCTGCGAGCAAAGGTAGAGTTATAAAACCAGCCGAACTCCACACAAAAACTCACCTAAGTCTATATCATGGGCGGGACTAAGTTGATATGAGATTTACAGTATTTATTTACATAACGGGTTGACATTTGTTCAAAATGTCAAGGAATGTATCTTGGAGCGAGTATTATAGATACATAAACAATAACATTACATGTTGAGTGCCATTACTGAGAGATCAATCAATTCAATTCAATTATAACAATTATTTAAGATGGGGACGCCACTAGGTGCGTATTTCAACCCAAATATGAGTGTAGGATGAGTGGCGCGATCTTGTAGTCTTATATTCCTTAGGCACAGCTGGTAATTAATAGCCCATACGGCCAATGGCAACTAAGGGACCTACAGTTTATAGTGGAATCCGAATCACATTTTTGCATTGTAATTAACCTCTAACTGTTTAAGGGTACAGGCAAAACCGTGTTAAGGGATCCTGTAAATAAACGTGTTGCTTAACGTTGGAGCTACCTAAAACCTTACAAGTTTATCTAAATGTACTTCTCACGTTTATTGGGAAATAGTAACACGATTTGAATAGTAATAAATCAGCTCAAGGCCACATAATCTATCACACTTGTCAAATAAAAGAACAATGTTCCTAAAAGATAGACTTGTTGGCTTTTCTCAAGGGAATCGAGACCAAATAAACATATGATAGCGGAGGTGTCACACGATTTTGTTTGTATGTATTTACGTCGTATCTGTGTAGTGTAAGATCCTTAAATTCACCTAAGTATAGTTTGTCAGGAAAATATAAACAGAGGACATCGAATACAAAGTGTACTTGAAAGTACAGTTTTGTATGAAATACTACATCTATACCTACAACTTCATCGCCTAATTAGTTTAATGCTACAGTGCAATAGAGTGCGATACGTCTATTTGAAGAGACGTGCGTACAGAAAATCGACATAAAATGATATATCATTATATAAGCATGATTACTATAATATAACTGGTTACAATCTGTATCTCTTGGGTACTAAATTAGACATTCTATTCATATGGACAGCCAAGAAATAAATAAACCACTCACAGAGCCTGTAAAGGTATAAAATTCATCTCCCCTCAGTTTTTTTTCTGTGAAACTGTACTACGCAAAAGGTACTGTACGATAAGCTGAATTTGGTTATTTGGTAGAATTTGGTTCGGTCACTAATTTGGTATGTTCGATTAAGTTAGTAATTTATATCAGCGCAATCTGTCGGAGGCTCAACTATGTTTAATTGTATTCTAAAACTGACTAAAAATTCAACACGAAATTTCAATGTTTAGTTCTACAGAGTTGAATACAATAAGTCTATTTGTAGTAGCACACGTTGTATGAAGTGATATCTGTAACTCAACTCGACGTAACAGGATGTCTATATATCGGTAACTATGGATACATCATATCATTCTGGTCGGATGGACTCCCTTGACGGGAAGGAGGAATATCAGAAATTTGATTCACTCTGAATCCAACTCGGTGGAAAATGTCAGAAAATGTTCCGGGTCCATTCATACATCCTTAACATACACCACTGTATCGTAATATATCGATCTTTTTTCCTTCTAATTCTGTTGTTTATTGAAAGTTATTTCTCTACAAAGCATTTATTTCTAGAAAATAATAAGCAAAAGTGTTAAAAAGTAACCTAAAGATTTTGATGTGAGTATTGACAACTATTCAGGTGGGCAATGAAAACTATGTCTTTTATTTTAATTCGATATTTTCCAAACAAATATGCTTGCACAAATGAGGTTCTTCACGAAGTCATAAATATCTGAAATAATTATGAAGTTTAAGTAGATGTATCAGTTAAATATGTGTGTAACAAGTCCAAAGTAAGTTAAAAAGCAAGAAAGGTTTCTTTTTAAGCATCGTTGATTAAATATTGAAAAAATATGGTACACTACAGCCCACAACAACTAGAATAATTAATAAAGACTCAGCTGAAAATTTTAAAATTATACTTTGATTTGCCCGTCCTTTTATATTAAAATAATAGTGTTTCCGGGTAGCAGCGATCATCAAATAAATATTTAAGGCTTCAATGAGCAGATCGAAAATCTGTTAAGTAATGAAGTGGTGAAGACTGTACATAATTTTTATAACCACTCTTCCATGACACTACACTATTGAAATAAATTCTCTATTAAGCAAAAAGCCTCCCATGAGCCGAAGAAAATCCTCATGAAATTGTTAATTAATATCTCGGTTATAAATCTCAGTAAAAGACTTCAAAACACAATATCCTTACACAACGTTCACTCAATCATTTCAGATGTATCAAATGACACCAGAAAAGCGACCGAGTCACCTGAAGGTTTTTTCCCTCTCCCCGCTATTTGTCCCGATTGTTTGGTGACACGAGGAATTTCTCACCCCCTACACCCCCCCCCCCCCCACCTATCCACCCCCTAAACCACCCCCTGCGTCCATATCAGTCAATCTCCATCAAACAGACAAATGTCTTGAATAAACTCTCCGAGACATTCCAGGTGACACCGCGCCTGCTGTCAGAATTAACTAAGATTCTAGATAAGAGGCCTTCCTAGAAATTAACAAAACACCAGAAAGTGATACATATCGGTTTCAGGGTTTTAGCAACAAATCAATGATAGTTTAACATGATTGAGTGATTATAGTGTTTAAACAATCTGAAGACATAAAGTTCAATCCTGATAAAAGTAGCTTGATTTTAAACATTAGGACTTAAATATGAAGCTTTTGGTAAATGGTCCTGCAGCTGGTTTTAGTCAGTAATAAAGCTACAGGAAATTTCGACCGTCGCACACCCAACTACTTTGCGCATTCAGATACTAGTGCGTCTTATTAGTTGCGTCTACATGTCAAAGGAGATTTTAAGTGACATATTACTCAGAAACGTGTTAATCCCTGTTATGTTGTAGTAGAATGCTAGAAATTGTCTACTTTTTACATGGTAAACTTGGAATTGTATTGCTAATAATTCTCCTACTTAATTAATCTTTCCATATAAAAAGTGTTAACATTTTTTTTACATTCTTAACGGATTTAATTGTAACTTAGTTGATGTTTCAAAACCAATTAATAGCAGAAGGTTTTGCTACACAAAACATACTGCGAATACATGTCTTGATATGCAACTATGTAAAATACCAAATGTACTTTTTATTTTTATAGTTTTTTTTTGTAAACAAGAATTAAGGTATAACTTCTATCAAAGAGAGGTTATGTTTCAATTCAACAAACGAGCAAGGAAACAAGAAACAAACGATCCTACTTTTTTCTCCAGTTAGACACTGCCTCTTCAATATTGTGAAACTCCTGGTCTATGAACGAGGAGAACAAAGACAACGGAATAAAGCATTGATTATAAGTCAAATAGATGATACAGCAATTTTTCAAACTATATTTGGAATTTTGCATTTCTGCTGCCAAATTATTCTGTATAGACAGGTTCCTGCCCCAAACCGCCATAGAATTAGTAGTGATAGATTATTTTGTAAAAAGAAAAAAATGTAAATTTTGTTTGTTAATTTTTGTGTATCAATTGGACATCGCCGAATAGTTTTATGAACTTGGCGAGGCCAAGATTATCATAAATAACTATTTGAATTTAAATGGAAAGGTAAAGGTGTCCAACTGTCCATATCTACCAAACTAACTTTTCCAATTTCAAAATTAACTTTTCTAGGGCTTAAATGCTATTACCAAACTTCAAACTAAAGTTAAATCCAATCAACGGAGTTTAATCATGGGAAAAATAAAATCAACACCTTTTCAAGATTTGGAAGTAACAAGACTAGATTACAATGGGCGTCCATAAAATGGTCGAACTGAACTTACTGCCCCATTGATTACAGCCCAGCTTGCCCGAGTTGATTAAACTTTTAATTTATGACTTTCATTCCGAAAACTGAACAACCTGTAATTTAACAATATTTATCATTTTAGGAAAATCCTCACCTTGGAGAAACTTTGGTTTACGGGCAAAAACTTGAGTGTTAAATAATGTGGTAAGATTGAATTCATTTGGTAGTTTTTCGTTTATAATTTAAGCTGGTTTTTACTGTTTCTATATTGAACTTTATATGCACGTACAAGCAATGCGAATTTACTTGGAGTTGTGCATTACTGTAATATTCATTATTCATTTTTAAACTTATCGCATACAATTTATAATGACATGTATCATCTTAATCAACGTTTTGCTTTTGTAATCATAATACAATCACTGTACTAATCACAATTATGGCATTCAACTAGGTTTAATGAGCTAAACCATTAATGACCTTTTGTTACTTTAAATAGTAAAACTTGTGTTCTAAAGATTTTTGAATGGAAACTGTTTACACTAAATTTAAATTGTTGTTTATTTTTTACTATGAAGCAGTACGTAAAAAACGTTATTTCTGTCAACGTGCTTTAAAGATCTAATGGTGTGGATCTACCATTGATCTAGCCTTGTAAATACAAGGTAAGATAGAATTTTGCATTGCAGTATTTTCATTACATACTACAAACTGAATGAAAAGCTAACTATACACTTGTAATACTTGTAATCTACAAGTAAAGATTTTCATCGGAACAAAAAAATATATATATCGTTGAGCGTTGACACAACTTAAAAAGTGATTCAAAACGTACCAAGTTTAGGTCTATATTACATTCCGAATTGACTGTGTTATTACTTTTTAACACTGGTACAGGTAATGAATACAGTTCCGTAGAGAACCTGTGATATATTATCGGATTAGTATAAATAAATATTGATTAGGATTCGGTTTAATATATCGATTCTACAATAAAATTTGTTGTAAACATCGAATTAGGTTATCTGTTTGCCTTTTTATTGATTTTTAAATGAAATTATTTAGTGAAAAAGAAATATAATTTATGAAAGTTAACCAAACAAACCATAACTAAAACATATTATGTAATATAACTTTACTTGCATACGGCTCGAAAATTAATAGTTTCTTCAAATTTTTGTTGAAAATTTTAAAATAAAGATATGGATAAAATAAAAATATGAACGTTAACAGAACTAACAATAACTCTAAAACTTATTAATATAACTAAGCTTACCGCATACGGTTCGAAAATTTATAGTTTCTTCCATAAGTAGTATACATTTAAAGTATAACTAAGGATAAAACAAAACTACTTTATAAAATGTTTTCGATAATGTTTTTATTTATATCATATGGTAAAATTACAATGCGATATTTATATCGAACCTAATCACAACCAATATTTGTTTATATTAATCCGATAATATATCGCAGGTTTGCGGAACTGTACCCATTAGACTTATTCGCAATATAAATCTACATTAAACACAACACTTAAATGTCAAAGTTAACAGAAGACCGAATCAGAACTCTCGTGAGCAAACAATAATCAGTCGTTTAATTAAACGAGTAATTTAGATGTTATCTCATCTTTAAGGTAAAACGACAGTATTTACCTTTGCCTTGAAGTGCCAACATTATTTACATCAGAACCAGTTCCACCACTCTCACTACTGTGTAACTTGTACTCGAGCTCTGCGTGTTAATTTATGACCGTGTTATGTTCATTATTGAAATAATTTATGACCTTTGGGAATTAAATGTTTAATTGCAGTTAAATTGCTCGGTTAGTCAATTAAATATTTAAAAGTGTTGGTTTTTAATCAATGCTACTTCGTTTCCAACATCGATATTCTGTGATATTTATCTCTGTACTAAAACATAGTTGTGTATGCGTGTGCTGTCATTATTCCTATTCAATAATACTACTAAAAGCGTTTGGAGTTGAGACACATATAAATTTTATTACTAAATAATGTTCAAATTGGTACGTGTAAAGTCAAAATGACGCTCCTAAATTTCCATTTGTGACGGGAAAAATTTTTCTGTACAAGTCATATCTTGATATAAATGTTTTTACAAATTGCAAATGGATGGTTTTTCCATTAATAATTTAGAAACGTCTGAATTACGCGTGATTTAACTCTGCTCCTTGATTAGTAAACTCAAAATAGATACAGTAGTTGTTACAAACTTGATCGGACTTACAAAACTGAATCAATAAATTGAAACGATTAAATTTAAAGATTCAATCAAACATATGATAATGTCATTAGCTACTGTTTAGAGGAGTTATATACATCGATCGTTATAGTACAAGACCTCTATCCTGAAGTCTTCAGTTAGAATCCATTTAGTAAGAAAATAATAAATAATTGTTCTCGTGTGAAGAGAAGTGAACTGTCTTTAGTAAAAGCGATACAAAACATCCTTAAAATGTTGTATTGTAATATTAATGTGTCCTTTATCTTGTACTTTTCTGGCCTTTACGTCTTTACCGCACCGTAAACTTTTGAACTGACTGTTGTGGTTGTCTGGCTACGTCCAAATTCACCAACAATTTTGGGGTCGTTCCTAATGTCCAAATTCACCAACTTTCTACCTGGAGCAGGTACGATATTTCTCCCGGCGGGCGGGGAAGGAATTCCGAATAGTTTGCCCTCGCCTGCTCCGTCTCGTCTCGGCGAGAGTGTACTGCTTAGCCCTAATAGTACTGTTTAAGCTGTGATTGTTTCAGACAGCTTTAGGTTAGGTTAGGTTTGGTTAGGTTAGGTTAGGGTTAGGTTAGGTTAGGTTACAGTACACTCTCGCCGAAACGAGACGGAGCAGGCGATGGCAAACTATTCGGAGGGAATTCCTTCGCCGCCCGCCGGGAGAAATATCGTACCTGCTAAAGGTAGAAAGTTGGTGAATTTGGACATTAGAAACGACCCCAAAAATGTTGGTGAATTTGGACCTGGCCGGTTGTCTTAAAGAAATAAATGTTCCCTGGGCTACACTGAATCGGTCCTTATGCAGGGTGTTTTTAAACGCAACCCAAGTTACATTTACCGTGATACACTTTTTAATGACGAAACCAGCTTATATGATCGTATTCGTGTTTCTTTACTTGATAGATGATCAGTTATTATGCATGATAACTATGCATAATAATTATGAGGTTTTCTGTTATTGATAATCTATTGGAAATAAGACTCAACGTGGT
The DNA here is from genome assembly GCF_028750875.1 of Macrosteles quadrilineatus. NCBI lineage: Eukaryota > Metazoa > Arthropoda > Insecta > Hemiptera > Cicadellidae > Macrosteles > Macrosteles quadrilineatus. The sequence goes on along the minus strand of NW_026542599.1, from coordinate 26,084,205 downwards.
TTTTTCGCAAGCTCAAATAAGAATGTATTGAAGGTTGAAGGTCAAAATCTTTTGTTTCCTACGGATACGGTCTCCTTAAATTTTACAATTAAGAATAGTAGGTACTAGAATCACACATATTAATTAGTTTAATTTCAAACCTTTCTTGGCATAAAACCAAAGATTAACTTGTAATGTGCAATATATTATCTTTGAACTTACAAAAACACCATGAAGACGCACAGTAAATAAAATTCTTATAACGCTAAAAAAATAACTGATTAATAATGCATAAAACCTGATTGGAAATAAAGTAAAGTAAACAGGGATGCCAAAAATGGGATAAAAAAATGTCTTGAGGTACTTGTAATTTGGGTTGCGATTTAAAAAACACTCTGTATTTAATTTCCACCTCCTTGAATACTTGCTTCCTTTTAGTAATGTTTACTATGTATTTCAATATAGTGTTAATCATTACACGTATTTCTTGTGTTTGGAATGCAAAGTATTTACTATTAAACACCTGAGGACATTTACCGTTTACCCAAGGACGACAACACAAGTCCAACAGCCATCCGAGCAATATACTTCAGTTACAATCCCACATTCTCGTTCTTTACGACTACGGTATCGCCACTAATGCACTATTGTGTACAGTAGTCTATAGCCTGTAGCCTGTATCCTATGGTCCAACAGCCTATAGCCTGTGCTCATGTCGTGATGTGTAGGTGTCCATTAGCCTCTTATCCGCTTTCTAAAAACTTCTGACGACTCACTTCCTTCTGATACTGATGAATTGTTTAACAGTTACACGCTCGTCCCCGTTTCTTTTAGCCACCGTTAGGTCCACGTCAACGTTTTGTCCTAGGCTTTCACCATTTTAAATTTAGGCTGGCCTAGATGTGTCAGGTGTTATGCGGTTCGAAGTGGTGACAATTTTTGACCAAGGTGATGTTGAAAAGTAGGGTAGTGTGTACATTGATGGGTCTGGATTAGCGATCCTTAAGAGTTAAGAGTTCCTTTGGCTGTATAGCAGAATGTTTAAGTGCTCACCTCATGGTCAAGCGTCGCTGGTTCAATCCTGAGAAATCTAAAATGATTCATGATAGTTCAAAATTTCGGTTCAAGATTTTCTTCATAATTTTGGGTTATAAAATGTTCCTGGATAATGAAACAAGAGATCTTAATCAGTAACGAAGATACACAGGTTATTTCACTCTATTCTAAATCCACATTCAAATTATATTCAACTCACAATACGCTCCTAGTTGTATTTTAAATATTGAACTATTGGATTACGAATAACAATTTATGCAATAGGTTGAATAAAAATGTCTTCCCATTGATGTTATGTTACGTACTAACGTAATTTATAGCAAAAACCTTAAGTCGGTTATGGCTTATTGATATGTACAACGAATGTTTTTAGGTAATTAGTTTGTTAATATCTATTATATTATTAAAGTGATACAATCAAATTTTATGTAAACTGTTAAGGCCATTTACCAAATAAAAATATAGGCATATGTCACATCAAAATGAAGCTTGGAGTGTGCAGATTTGCCGAAAAGTATTGATATGGATGAATTTCCTAAGGGCTCTGCCCCTCAGACTGATTTCCAAAGGGCTACGCATGGCATGCTTCCAAAGATTAAATGATTTAATTCAATTTAGTTAATGAAACAGTTGGTCAGTACAATAAAGTGGTGTTTGTTTATTTACTCGAAAAATTTGTTTGTAATGCTATATGTAGTTTTAGGAGGGTTATGTTTGGTTTTAAAGAAAGGTTGTAAACGTTTTGTAAAGTATTGCTCAAAGTTTCAATTTGTAATTTATATAGTAAGCTACATGTAAAAAGGCTTGACCAAAATTGAAGAATTACGGTCAAACATGTCATTCATGAAGCATCAATATAAAGCAATTGATGCTATTGCTACACTAAGGTATGTTGTCATATTCTTTTGGATCTATATTAACATTAAAAGTAGGTGTTTGAAAGTAAGTAGGTTTACACTTTATATCAGTTTATATTTTCAAACTAAATCATAGAGTTGTTGTATTTTAAAACACGCATCAGCACTACTTCAATAGCTCTCTAGATCACATTTTCTCCCCGTTGCAAAGCACGGGTATAGCAGCTTGTTTATAGTGAAAATAGGTTTGTAGGTTTGAATCTAAACTATTAAGAATATTTATGTACCGTTCGATTCACAATAACCTACGACAAATACCGCTTCTTTTATTTTATTTCACAACTAAACTAAGTAAAAAGTATGCTTTATAAAATTGTATGTCCATACTACGTCCCTCTAATCTTTAAAGTTCAACGTAATCTTGTGTTTTTCAACGTAATCGGTGCTTTTTAGTAGTGCTATCCTATATAATAATTCTAATCCAAAAATCGGACGTAATTACTTAGGTTTAACACACTAAAGGAGCCCCCCTTGATGGCCCACCTATTTTAGGAGTAAAAAAGATCAGCTAATGCGAACATAGGAACGCTATGCTTGAGAACCTCCTAATAAATAATTACTTAGCCTTTTTACCCCAAGTTATTTTTCTACCAACTCTAAGAACAAACTACAATTTAATTTTATCTGCAGCTTACTAATACCGTCTGGAATGTTTTGTATTGCCAACTAGCTAACGATAATATTATTACAAGCAGAAGGAAGAACTAACCACTAAAGGTGTCTGTATCTTGCCTCCCTCAGGTACAATTAAACAGATAATAAGAACAAATGCGCAACTGGTCCCCAAGTGCCTGAACCCATCTTCGTTCAACTACATTAACTACTACAACAATGCTTTTATCACTTTAAATGCTTATAGTTAACGAGTTTTACAATTATATTACTTGTTACTTTTTATACTCTTTAAAACATTCGAGTACTGAATTGTAGCTTAATATTGGTACACTTGTGGGTTCATTCAAATGAATAGGCCTACCGAACTAGAAAAAAAAAACAATCTACAAGCCCTATAAACTAATTCAAAAAGCTTTTTTCCTGACTACATTCACAATGTACAAAAGAAGGATTGTATGAAAAGAACTGATACAGAAAATGCAATACTGAAAGTTTTCATAAATTATGAAACTAGGAACAAATGTAATTTTTAATTCCATAAATTGTCTAAATATATACAAACAAAACATGCAAAGGAACATTGAAGTTAACTAGGTATTTTTCTCTAACGCCTAATATTTCAGAACAACTTCTGAAAAAACACGGTTTACTAAAATATCGCTGGATATTTTAGGCTCTCGAGTCGGCCTTTAGAGATACAGTGGGTTTAATATTAGAAGCATTCAATTTATATCAACCACTAAAGAATTCATCACAAATTTTAGTAGCATACATGTTGTGCATTTTCCATTCATTGCAAAAGTGGCTACTTTTGTTATCGAAATGTATTGTTTTGGTTATGTGAACTAAAATGTTCTAGTGAGTGTTTGTTCCTCTGCATTCCTCTGAGTAAATTTAATATACGTTAAGCACCGTAGGAGAAATCAAAATTATTCAACCGACTAATATTTTGACCTCATCAAGAATATTAACATGCATTGGGACTGTGCCCCAAATAACCTCAGCCGCGCAAGGGGTGTGCAATTTTGACGGATATTTAACAATGGTGCGCAATGGGTGCACCGATATGGCGGGTATTTAACCGCAGCGCGCAATGTGTATTTACCCGTGACGTGTACACAATTAGTAACTGTTATACGTTATAAGTGTATGCAGTTAATTAACGAATAGTAAAAAGTTTAACATCCCCATAACCAACTGTTGACATTGACCAACAAAGCCACTTCACCCACGAAATGGTTTTAAGCTATGTTCGTTTTGTGTGTCAATTAGGTATTTACTCCCTCCAACCTCTTATCTTATAAGTCGATTGCGACTATTGTCTTTATTGACCATTGGTGCCAGATTTAGTTGGCCTTGATTGTCGGGACTGTGCTAATAAAAATTAAGATAGTATCTTGAGTCGTCGCTTCTTATTGACTATTCATGGGTCACAGTCGCTCAAAATAACGTCCCCAAGCTATTTAAGGTTCCAAAGCTATTTTTATTTCCCACTGTCTGGTTCCTTATCGGTTTGTATGTTGTGCAAGAATGATTCTCTTATAGTAGTGTTGTAATAGCACTGGTTGTTAATTATAGAACTGATTCGAAATGTTTAGTTTTGGATGTTCAAGAAGCAAATAGAACCCAATTTTAAGTACCTAACGACATTTAATATTATTACCGTCTATGCATAACGTCGACTGACCACTTGATGACTTGAGTGATTTTTTTTTAACAAATTACTGTATTTTATCACCTGTTGATCCAAATACAAGACTGAACCCCCGCCTCACATATTTTAATATTAAAGATTTAACATTAGCTTTTAATATCAGCTTACTAGCTATTTTTAATAGTAACGTTTTGTACCTTTAACTTCCGTGTCTTTCGCCCATGGACATTTTATAATGTTTGCAATGGAATATATTAATACCCTTACAAAACTGGTACATAAAATAAAACATATTTCCTCTACTCTAGCACACATCTCATCCAACCATTGACCCCGGTAATGTATTGTATTGCATTAGTTCCACTTTACCAAGTTCATCGGTCCGAATGTCTAGGTTACACCCCTTATATAACAGAGGATCTGAACCCGCTAGGCTTTGCATAAATGAATACATCACTCTGCTATCCGTAGTTCAAATCACACCTTTAAGCTTCTTAAAATTGAGTAACTCACATTCAAAGCTTCAAAAACATGATTAACGAACGAGACATTTTCTAGTATTCGTGTAAATTATTCAGTCGGACATGTTTACAATGATACAACTGGCAAAGTGTGTATTTATTTGGTAGTCAACAGAAGCCCAGAAGCGTGCTTTGATGAGCCACGTGATATGTGGACTGCCACGGGACCGTGAGGGGATGGGTAGGAGGGAGGGGGGACATCCCCTGAGGGGACTGGTTCAACACATCAATATGAAGCGCTATCAATATGATGCCATCAATAATATACCGGCTGTCCCAAAAGAATCCGAGTTTTCATTTTTAAAAGGTTTCCACTTTGTGAATTAGCTTTCGAACATATTTCTAGCAAAAAATTGCCAATAATTGTAGAATGTCGAAATTGTGTATCGACGCTATTGTCATTTTCTTTTTTGAGGGAACGGACCAATATGGTGTTGTTACTATCTACGTCGACCTTTTTGTAAGATAGCATCATTGATAGCACAATGGCAACCGGGATCTGGATGTAGTAACGATATCGCTTTTAAATTTTTTCTAAGAAAAAAATAAAAATTTTAAAAATTTGACAATCCGTCAGTTAGTGATGTCCCACAAGGATTCCTGTTTATTTTATGAATTGACTTTGGAATATGTTTCAGCAAAAAATAACTAAATTGCAGGCTACTTTAGACTGTCATAGTTTATTTCAAAATTTAAGAATCGATTTGTCTGAGACATTTCTTAACTTGGGTTGGTAAACTTTAGGTGGTTGTAAGGAAAAGTCGAAATTTGTATTTGATTTTTACGCGTTTTATATGTTGTACTGCAGTGATTACGTTTCCAATAATCTTACCGTCAAATTTCGTAGAAACAACAGATTTTTTAACAATTGCATAAAACTACAAGTTACCAAAAATTATTTTTTAAAGTTATATAATAATATAAATAATAATATTACATGATAAATAGGTTTACATACCTTATCAATCCGAGATACAGCTCAATTTTATAGAAGGTTGTTTGCGATGTTTTGACAATGGCGGATACAAGCCTAAACATGTAAACAACCTTAAAATACTTTTAGGCATTTTCCGAAAATCGAACAAGCATGCCAGCTAGTCACGCCTTTGAAAAATGCTTGTTCAATAAAAAGAACCTTAGAAAATACGATTTTTTTAAAAATTTTACAAGTAGGTCAATTTTTGAAGGTGAAGGAGTAATTTGGAGAAAATGCAATTCCTGGCCATGAAAATTCTTTCAAATCTTTGCTAGCTCTTACCGTTTTCGAGCTACAGCCGTTTAAAAAAAACGTGTTTTTCATTAAAAGGGAGGCGAAAAATAAAATTTTGAACTGCCATAACTTTTGATAGGATTGACGTAGTGATCTCTAGTTCGCGTCATTCTTTTTCTTTTTTGATGCCCTCACATTTGATATGTCAAAACCTTGCAATTAAAAAAGTTCAAGTTAATGGTAGGTGGAGAAAGGGGTTGAATGGGAACTTCGCATTAAATTCACAACAATTTGTGGCCCCTACGTCAATAGACGATTCCCGCAAACTGCGTATTTCTATATATTGCAGTTTTTTACATAAATAAAGAAGTAAAAAAAAAAAACATCCTGTATAATGTGTAACACGAGTGCAAATTGCTTTTGCAGCACTCGATAAACTTTACACACTCGCCTGCGGCTTGTGCGTACATTTCTCTCGATTGCAGCAACTAGTTACACAAATATCTATTGGAACAACTTTACACAGTAATTAAACCACCTGAAACTCAAAAACTCAAATAAATCCCCATATAAATTAATCAGCCATATGTTGGAGAAAAGGTGATAGAGAGAGTTACACTCGTCCAAATATAATTACCTGAAAGTCAGTTACTACTTAAATCCTAAAAATTAAAAACATTTTTGAGTAAAACAATGAGTACTACGAGAGAGAGAGAGAGATAGAGTGAGGGAGAGGGTTATACAAGAGAGATGGAACGAAGGTTGTCGACACGAACCAATAAATTGGAGTGCGTTACGACTCCCTGGAGATTCCTACGATAAAACATGACTTTTTAGAAACATAAGTAACTCCATTAAGCCCACATATGGCCGAGTTAGTTATTGTGCGCTCCTATCTGCGCCGAGTTAAAAATGCTTCCTCTCACACAAAACATTCGCTGGATTATAACTTCTCTCGTTAGGTTTGTATTAGTAGGTAATGTTGGTCATACAATGTTACAGTTGAAAAGTTTTCAATAGTCTAATTAAGTGAGTGAAGTAACCAAATACAGCCGAAGCAATAAGTTTACAATTAATTAAGGATCTTTAATAGGTTACAACTAAAATGGAATTGAACCCTTTTTCATTGAGGGGAACTTAGGAACTTCATTGTCCTTTCTTACAGTTACCCTTTAAAAACTAATAATATCAAACGTTAAAAAAAATACAATAAAGTTTGCAACATAACAAATAGTAAAATAACCTAAATTTCTTCCTATTTTCTAACATACAGTCACACACACATACACTCTCTGCTGCCCCAGGTTTTCTAAGCTACGACCATCCGGTTGAGGTAATATTTTTTCAGCGCAATGATCAGTCCCAATCTTTTTTCTGAGGATTTGACAGGTTAAGGCATGACGTTCCATAGGCGGCATGCTGTTAATAAAAACGATTTTTTTATACATTTTTCTTTTAATGATGAAGGCGCAGCATGATTACACGCTTAACCCTAAGAGGGCCTCCTGATTTCTTAATTTATTTAATTAACAATTTTCCCTAAGTTTTCATTGAATTGTAACTTAGTTTCTTGTAAATTTCACAGCCGTCAAGTGTGCTTCAAGCTATCGTTTTCTAAACAAACTGAACTTAACTCTTTCTTCGTATAATTCTCCTTGCAATTCCATCACATCATTACTAGTTCGTGTAGTTCTCACGAATACTGCAGCAGAATCTCTCGCTGAAAGTTTCTAGTTCGTACATCAGCAGCTCAGGTCGTCAGTTTGGATCTAACAACGTTACGAACGCAATGTTAACAAGCTAGACCGTAACCAGGTCTTTGCTAAGGGGTATTTTCCCATAGACATAATGTATGCTAGGTTCGTGGGGTGTAGTTGAGAAAGCTCGTCTCCAATAAGCATAAGTTAAATGACACTGAAACCCTTACTTATTTAGTGTTCATTATACAAAATAAACTCATCACACACTTTTCAAAAAGAGTTCTTTAGTGTTCAGTTCTTGACTGTTAAACTACCATCATAAAATCAAAATTATACGTAAAAGATATATGTTTTGACAAAATTATACTTCATCCAATATTATGATTGAATTTAGCATTTTATTTTTCGGATGGATGCTATGCATTAGCTTTGACTAATAATACAACTTTAGTATCCAATAGTCAATGGTAGGAGGCTAAATAAGGTATATATATGTATTTATATATATACTAGCTGACCCGGCGAACTTCGTATCGCCTAAGTTATAGGTTTCCCCTAAGACAGACCGATGGAAAGAAAGTACCGTTACGTTTAATTTTCAAGATGATCTCGTTCGCATCGCTCAATCACGTCCTGGTTGAAGTTCGTTCGCTACGCTCACTCACCTTTGGGTTGGAGCTCGTTCGCTACGCTCACTCACCTTTAGGTTGGAGCTCGTTCGCTGCGCTCACTTGCCTTCAGGTTAGCTCGTTCGCTACGCTAACTCGCCCCCAGGTTGAAGTTCGTTCGCTACGCTCACTCACCTTTGGGTTGGAGCTCGTTCGCTACGCTCACTCACCTTTAGGTTGGAGCTCGTTCGCTGCGCTCACTTGCCTTCAGGTTAGCTCGTTCGCTACGCTAACTCGCCTCCAGGTTGAAGTTCGTTCGCTACGCTCACTCACCTTTTGGTTGCAAATTAGCTGTTGTCATAAATGTAAAAGAAATAATAGTGCTGCACCCTGTTGGTAATCCTTGTAACTTTAATGCTATTGAACATCATAGAACAGAACCAACTTGTTTAATTGAAACAGCTGTTAAGATTCATTAATTCCATTTCTCATAAGGTTAACATGGGAAACTCCAGAGCCACTGGGGCGGAGCCCTTTTAAGAATTTCGAAACGGGAAATAGTTTACGTCCGATTCGCATACCTACAGAATTTACACACCAAATTTCATAACGATCGGTGAAGTCGTTCCGGAGGAGTTTGCAGACAAACAATGTGACACGAGAATTTTATATATTAGAGATATATTTATTTATTTATGTTATATTGTTCATATTACGTTTGTGTATATCAAGAACACTCGTGGTTATGGTTATTGATGCAAATCATCTATTTTTCTTATAGGCCTACGCGTTTTTTATTGGAACATTTTTCTTCAATATAATCAATTAACAAAAATTAAAATTGTCCTCCCAACCAATTTTGTTCTACCCTTTGAACTACTTTAGCCCCGCTACATGTGTATCGAAATCAGAATTCTTCTGTAGTACGAGAAAAATATTGGTAATCGCTTTACCTGTTCTTCGCGACGCGGTGGAGACACAAAGAATGATAAAATAAATAATTTTACGTTTACTGTTTCGTGAAACGCAAATCATTACGGTAGAAAAAAATTCAACAATCCAAAACCAACCAAAAGCCCCACTATTCCACTACCTACACGAAACTGAATGTTTCTTTAGAAGGTAATTATTGTAAATATTTCTTCTACGGACTCGAGTAAACAAGTTGTATGAAACAGTGCATTCAATTTGCACATTCTGGCGTCCATGTAGACATTGCCCACGAGAGGTGACTGTGTTGCGGTATATTGGTTGTGTATTGTGTAGGTATTGACGACACCCATGGGGCAGCGAAATGTGAATTGTACCAGTCACAAGACAAAGCAAAAATACTTCTATTCCCTTCAGGGGACGTTGGAATAGTATTGGAATTAATGCTGTAGCTCATCATGTGTACATAATTGGTTATATGCTAAGTCAAACCAGGATATTCTTTATTCAATTTTGTACACCCATGTTTCCCGTTTACTAAATCAAGTCATGAAATGTAACAGCCTAGCTAAAATTATAGGAATAAAAAACAATCAACGTCTGTGACGTTGGAATTTCTTAAAAAAGGCCTAGATGGTTGAACGAGTGTAGTGCTTTGCAAATAAGATAATTTATATCTCAAGCTGCGTGACTATTTATACTTTTCTATCTTTCAATTTGATTTGGTTACCGTGAGGCCCTTTGTAATTGACATGGTTTTGTACAATTTCTTAATTTCGTCAAGCACTCCTTTATTTAAAAGTTACATTGCAATTTGTTTAAGCCGTCTATCATTGTAGTGTTTTTTTTATATGTTTTGTGGATACGTACAGTACATGAGGAATTCAAAAGGTTAAACAGAATCTGAGTGTACAGGGGCAACCATGGTTCTTAATATTATTTTTATTAAAAATTAATTTCAAATCAGTTTTCGTTATTCAAGCTGTTAAACATACGTAAACCGTGAATTATGTATTTCAATCATATCTCAATAATTTCAAACAACAATCATACTTGGTAAAGATTGTTTTACAATATGAAGGTACAGTATTGCATACACCTAATAACGCAGTTACAAAAGATTATTTCCAAACTTTTTATATTATATATCTTAAAATTAAATCAGTAAAGGTTTCAGCAAAATTGCATTAAACTTACGATTTAAACTAACACTTTGATCTTTAACCTTTAAGCCCATAGGACCATCTTGGTACGCAATTTCGATAGTCTTATCTTATCGAGTAGTTTATGATAAGCTACTTGACCCCACTAAAAGAAGTTAATTTTAGGGCCAATATTTCATTGGGATAACCCCTTTGGTCAGTTAAGCTTTAGTGGGGGGTCTGTGTGTGCCCAATTCAAATGTATATTTATCCAAAAATATTCGCTCATTGCTTATAGACAGAACTCTGATGAGAAATATTTATCTGAAGGTGGACCTATAGCACAATGTTGGCTATAATAGTTTGCAGTTCTTTTCGTCTCTATGAATACAAACTAATCGGTACCAGCTTTTATACTTATTTAATTATTATTTCAGGAACTTGTCTCAGAGCTTCGAAAATCTCAAAGGGTAAAATTTTTAGCTCAATAGTGAATCATGAATAAGCCTACAGCGATTCTGCGTACGTAGACAACTAGACAACATAACTGATGAAAAGGAAGACAGACATCTCGTTCCTATGAAATGGCATGAAATAGATCTGTCTAGTCAATATTCAAACCGACACAAGTAATGATTTCCACCAATCCCAGTTAGGAGAGAAAGCTGATCTAGTAGAGTGCGAGGCTTCGGTACCCATTCTTCCGGGTTCAAATCTCGCCAATCATCAACTACTTTTATAGCTATTAACTTCACCAACCTCAAGGCATATCCTGAAGTCAAGTGTAACTGCTTCTTCTTCTTCTTCTTCGTGATGTTCCAGTCCAGTGAGGTGAAACCCTGCTGGACTGAGGCTGTTTTAGGACTTTGTCCTCTTCAGCCAGAACTGCTCCTAGGATGTGAAGATCGGACATAAACAGTGGGATACGTTCTGAGGCGCCAGGTACCTCATTTGGTTTATGAGTACAAGGTTCTGACTGTCTGAAGTACTGTTAATGATCCTGATCACATCTCTAAAGCGAGCTTTGCCCCAGACCAGTGATGGGTGATATCAACAATTAAAGCACGTATTTAAAATTAAGGTAGGCCCTACAATATAGTTTTTTATACAACTTCTTCATCGTCTAGAAACAAAATAATGTACAGCCCAAAATTATTATTGACATCAATTATACCCACAACTATTTTAAAATTTTTATTCAGATCTTATGGTACAGTCGAGTTGAATACTGTAATTAAATTAAACTAGTTTTATTACGTAGGTTTGTTTAATAAACATTTTGTTTAACCTGGATACAATATGGGATAGACTGATTGGCATATCTAATTGGACTCTCTATTTGCGTTGCGTAAAATTATTCGTCACAATTATTTTCATTTTGTAATATAGTCTTGTCAACATGGTGGTATTGGATGAATTTACTAAAATTTTTAGTTGAATATTCTATTTACTTGATGAAATAATTGAAATAGTCGCATTGATTTTTAATATATTTGTATGTTTAACACGGATGTTCATAGGAGTCAGATTGACATAATCGTTGTAAGCAATAAATATTTAAAAAATCCTAGGCAAGAAAATAATTGGAGCACTTTATAATTAGTTTTAATTTGTACTTTGCCTTTGTTATCAAAGCTTTGAATGTTTTCATATTTAAATATCAATAACTGCAGTATAATTTGTGTTTCAAAGACAAAATGCAAGATACTGAGCTTTTCATACACTACCTTTACTCCAGGAGTACAATTTATAACATAAATACCACGCATACAAAAGACTTTTGCAAACCAAAGACTTCTAATATTTCCCCAGTTATACATTAGGCTGAATCCTGTGGCATAAACTAAATTGAACTAAGAAAAAACTGAATTGGGTTATGTAGGCTATTGTTGAAACCCCCATAAATCTACCTCATACAATCTGACTAAGGTAAGTTCCAAAGCAGCGACAAGAGCTCATTGATATTTCTCATTAAAATTCCCCTGTTCGGCAAAATTTTATTTCCCTCCCAGTCAATATTTGTGTCTCTGGGGCGTCGTTGCATATTGATATATCAACAGAACGCCGTTATCTCTCCCTTGATTTATTGCGTTACGCTAAAGCTTTATCTGATATTGATGTTTATTTGTTTGTGTCGAACAAAATGCTTGAAGGACAATAAAAGGATTAGTAGTGTATTTTTTCAGTAAATGTAATGGTAAGGGTTTTTTAGGAAGCGTTATATTTTTTACGTATGTAGAAGGTTTACTGAATTACGCAGTAAAGATGAGTATACAGTAAGGATGAGTATACGTTTTAAGAATACGTACACTAAAATATATACGTTCAAGTCCAATGTTAAAGTTTTAATAGGCCTAAATGAAATGAAAATGCTCCTGAATTATTTAATAAAGCAAAAGAAATCGTTCGTATAACTTTTTAGTTTTGTAAACTGAAACATAAAATATAGCTTCACCACTAGAACAACTTTGTCGATCCACAGAGGTAAGACACACGCATACATAACACTACATAAATAGTGTTTAACACTAGTAAATAGTACAACAGAAATTTGATTCTTCTGCACACCATCAATTTACTTGAACTTAAACATATATTTTTGGACAAAAAAGGAGTTTTAATACAAAAAGAAGTGATGCTACGAAAGATTTCTTATGTGGGAGTACCAAATAAAACAGCAGTAGCTACTACAACAATTCTATACTTTACAGAAACTATCCCGCTTATCTAAAAGTACAAACCAAGATACAACATCTAACCACTAACAACGCCCGTATCTTATCCCCCGGGTACAATTAGACAGATAATAAGTACAAACGTTCATCTGTAACCCGTTGCTCATGTTTAAATTAAGACACATTGCATTCTTGCTAGAAAACGTAGTTATCGTATTAAGGATTGCTTTAGGGAATCGTAAATATTTTTTATGATCCAACCACAGTGTTTTAGAATAGTTTCTTAATGTTTAAGTAATTCTTAATGCGATTTATCAGCTCAATAGGTATTTCTATTTTGAATATGACACAATTTTCATAACTTACGTGTCATCATTATATCATTTTATAATTTTTTCAGTACCATAAAGCATGTTACATTGCAGATTGATTTTGACCGGATTGGCCTGTTCATAACCGGTATGGCTAACACAATCAATGGTCATCGTAACATATTAGCTACACATTCACCATCTTGTAAATGTTAAAAAAGATTATATTACGTATAAGTGTTTGATGTATTAACGTAACAGTTCAAAATCTAAGGTACTGTATAGGTTATGGCTCGGTTCGAACCTAACCTAACCCAACATAAAATAACCCCCTAAATAGAATTTGTCGGTAACTATGGTGTTTATCCTGAAAATACATAGTGAAAATAAATTTGCATTCGTATAAACGTTTAATATTTTTCGTTATTCTCGATTTTATTGGGATTTTTAACCACTTCCCAACCAATCCCTTCATACGAATCGGCAGAAAACATAAACCAATTTCCCCACCCAAACGCGTCACCCTCCACTGTCCAAGGAATGACGCAACGAGATAAAGCCCTATAAATTGCCTTGCATAAATATTAATGGGCTCGCGACCGCACAAAACTGGACAATATCAATAGACCAATTACCGAGACGTGGGCTTATCACGGTGACAGGGTACGTGAATAATTGAAATTGAAGCTTCCACGTTTGTCCCGACAAAGATTGTGTACGAGTCGTGACCGCCTCGGGCAAGATGCACAGGGAAGACCAGTTTCTGTTATTGATGTCCTGAAGACGCCGCGCGCACTCGCTCGAAACGTCGAGTTCAGGTTCAAGCATAGATTAAACATACTCCCTTAGGGAGTATGTTTAATCTATGGTTCAAGCGGGAGAGGTCGTTTCCATCAGTTTTTGCATTGGCTGTAATGTGCGTCTTTGACTTTGGCTATTAATTAATTGAGCTCTGTTAACACAACGAGTTGACTGGGCACCGGTTTGAGGATGTTTACACTGAATAGTATCCAGCCGCGAGCAGCCTAGGGTGTTCTCGTAAAACTGACCAAATATATAATATTTATTTCTCTCGTGGATTTAGTCACGGTTCTCGCATTGACGGATATTTTTAAACGGCACTCGGTAATTCGTCATTTTCAATAATCCGGCACAGATTGTAAGATCGTGTCTTACTGTAGTAACAAGAGTATTCCACATCAATATTCAATTAATTCTCAAGAACCCCGCAAGAGAGGGGAAACCTGTGTGAGTTACCTCGTTTGACACCTATAGAAGCATCGGTCCACCCTTTATTGTTTGGACCATTCGCGTGTGAAAATTAATATCCGAGCTAATAACTACAGAATGAAGTGATAGGAAAATAAGTCTCCCTGATAGTATTTTTTCACATATTTACAACAAATACCTTGCTGGCATATTTCGTAATTTTAATTCCATTTGAAACTATTTTACAGTGATTTTGAATGACGGGTTAAAGCATTTTTTACTAAAGCTTTATTATGCTAAACATCTTTTGAAGTAATTTTAAGATCCATTACTTTCTATCGCTACCTTCGTATCTTACCTAACGAACCTTTACCTATCTTTACCTATCTTACCTTGTATCTTACGCTACCTTAGTAAGCAGTATTGATACCATCGCACACAAGTCATTTACTTGGTCACTACTTTTTGTGACACCGAATATTGTTGCTATTTTACATTTGTGGCTTTAAGTTAAATAACTTCTTGATCGGCATAGTACGTGTTATTAAATTACCTGACACTTTAAATTAGCCTTCTTCGAAGTTGCATTTTTATGAACTGAACAATATTTTCCATATAGCACCCGTAGCAGCAATAACCCACTAGTGTTCAAACGATTTAACATTTTACTAACGACTTTTAGAATCATCGTATGGTACTTTACTAGACACAGAGGACCCAGTCGTATTCTGCAATCCAATGTAAGCAAAACGCTATTATTTTTTTATCGGACCATAAATGTAGATTGGCAACGCACGTGAAAATTGATGAAGGAATCACAAAGCGCTCCCAGCGCACGCGAATCCACCATCAGAGGCAATGACACAACAGCCTCATCGCCTAAGTGCCTCATTTCGTTCCAAATTCGAGGGGAATAAATTAATAGCGCGCCCCGGAATTATAAACCCACGTCAGATTAATGGAAGGGTTTAAGTCAAAAACTCTGAAATCAGCGGCTAAAAGGCTCAAAACCCCGGTAATAATTAGTGGTGTGTTGGGCCCCCTGGTGTCGGTGGGGGGGGACCAGATGGCCCCTAGGCAGCTGTTCTACCACCTGTTTTCAAACAGCTGATTCGAACCCGACAAAAAAGCGTGGTTCCTGACCTGATTCAAGGAATTCCAGGCATCCCCAAGGTTTGCGGCAACCTTTCCAACAGATTTGTGCAATCTCACGTCCTATGACCGAATCAACAGATTTCGCCCTTTGGGGGCCCTTGGAGGTTATTAGGAGAACAGCTTGAAACCTGGACATTCTAATTCTAGCCTAAAGCCCGTTGATGTGTACTTATGTGTATTTCATTTAAAAGGACGGTTGTTTAGCAATTTGCGCAATTTCACAACAGATATCTGCATTTAGAGGATTTAAAAGATTCACTTAATGTTTGGAACAGATTTAGATATGTGAATTCTAATCATAGGATTGAGCCCATCCACTGAAAAAAGTACTTTCTCTATATCTTTCGAAATGTAGTTAAAGAAATGTGTGGTATAAAGTAATATGTAAACGTTAGATCTTCTATTATGTTAATGATTTTGTTCTTGAACGGCCTTTTGGATATCTTACATACATTAAAATTCTCATGCCCAAACATAACATTCTTCCTTAATTTGTATTTTTCAACGTTTATGCTTCCTCCTGCGCTTTAATTTCTTCCTTAGGTAAACCTTACTTTCAATTTCCTTTCGTATTTGAAGTTTTATATATTTTTTAGTTGAGATTTCTGCCAGTCTGGTGAATAGTAGAGAACGGGTTTACTGATCATTTTAGAAGTCCAAACCCTCTGTAGTTTTGATGAACACCGTCATCCGTTTATAATCCTCAATCTCACTAAGTACATCCAAAGCTGTAGTATTACAACCTAAATAAGTACACCCCTGAAAGAAATAATCCCCGGGTTTCATAACAACTACAAACAATACCCAGCAGTAGTCACAATGAAACACTACCCCAGCTGTAGTTCTAGATAGCCCCCTCTCCATCTGTGTGACTAAACCTAAATCCAGCTGCAGTTACAACTAAACCCATCTCAAGCTGTGTTTATGACTAAACCCAAACCCAGTTCTAACTGTAGTTGCAGCTGAACTCCTCTCCACCTGTAGTTACGAAAACCCAAAGTCAAAATGTATTTAGAACTGGACCCAGTCCACACTATAGTTACATATTATATAGTAAGAAACTTTTGCAAAATTTAGCAGCTAGCCTGTCCATCCTACTTGACTGAATTACACGGGGTTGGTACCAAATGAAAGATACTTTCCTGTAGATGTACAGAATCCCTTTATAAATTAAAATACCCCCGCCGCAGCAAACCTGCAGACTAAGCGAATTTCCATTTGACTGATTGGATTTACACTGAAATGTCTACTTAAAAATATAACATTTTCCCCGATTTAAATAGAATTAGTCTAACAAGTACTTAGGTTTGCTGCATCAGGGAGGGTAAACTGTTTTTTTTTTTTTAATGTTAATAGTTAGTAAGAAATAAAAACATTTTCCAAATTTGATCAAAATATGTTCATAAACAAGCAAACTACAACAGTTTACTTATTCTCCATAAGAATAACATGGGAATTTAAAATTTACAATTTTTTGGAATTTTCTCCGTAACCATTAGGCGCATAATAACGCTTCAATATATTAAAATTATTTGTTTTTTTAAGCTCTACAAAATGGTTTGGAAAGAAATTGCTAAATTTTATGATTTTTGGGTCAAAAATGGGAAAAACCTATTTTTACCCCATAAAACCCCCCGTAAACCCCCGTTCCCATGATCCGATCATGCTGGATCGCGAACTCGTTCGAATAAACGTAGGTTTACACGTTTGTACCAAATTTCATCAAAATCGGATCATTTTTGCTCGAGTTATCGTGCTGACGGACACATATATATAAATATATAAATATATATATATATATATATGAATTTGAACGGATGGTGTTTTTGGCCTCTAGGGACCTCAAAACGAAAAAAAATCGGTCCCGCGTCCAGGTCTTACCATGAGTACTACGGTAATAGCTTATTCCCTATATGGGAAATTCGCTAAAAGGGTCAAAAATAAACACAAAAATGTATTTAAAAATTAAAAAAAATTAACATGGGTCTTATGGGTTGCCATGTTGGTGACGAAATATCAACAAAATATAAACAGAAAATCAAAACAAATGGAAGAAATTCCCATCACATGTTTTATCTACAACGTGGGGTGAAAACAGAGAAATTAGCACAATACATACTTTTGGTCGAGTTTTCGACCATGGGGCAACCTCTCGTTGCAACCTATAAGGATCTATGTGTTTGTTACAAATAGACTATCTACAACAAAGCTACGAACAAACAAAAATCAGCTGCATCACTGAAGCACTCCAGCTGGAAATCTACCAGCTGTAAAGTATGAGCGTACGTTTCACTTCAGCTGCAAACAAACACCAGTTGTAACAACTAAACACTACCCCAACAGTAGTGCCGTACCAGTTGTACGGGATAAATGTGTCACATTGAGCGGAAATGAAGTAAAGAGTAACCCTTCGAGGACGGCGGCTAATCCTGTTATAGTGATTATACCCTAGTCCTGGGGAGGATACGGCAAACACGGGGGCTGCTGGGACAGGAGTAGGGGATGATATCAGGACGAATATTTTTATAATTTTGTATTTCATTGTATGAAGAGAAGATAAAGTGACCTTAAAGTCAGAAAGACTTCTAATGTGACCCATTTTTTGCTTATAAAATGGTATTGTATGTTTATGAGAACCATAAAAGTATGAAATACAATTTTCATAAAATAAGAAACAAACATCAGTGGTGATTTTTCATAAAATCCAATTTCATTGTTATTGCGATTTTTCCATCGAATAAAACGTATAATGTTATTTCTCAAATAAGTGATACACTTAAGAATTGGGTTTCGGAAATAAGAGAATGAGCCCCATAAACTTTTGTAGTTTTCCATTTTGACTTAATTTAAATTGATAAATATATATGATTGGATAGTAACTCATAATAGTAAGTAAATTATTGCTTCAATACGCATACCACGAGGCGGCACTTCATGATATATTTTGTGTTTTATCTAGCTAAAATGTCTTCTTAATAGGATTATGGATACTAATTCATAAGGATTCAAACAATTTTCAGCAATAATGACGTAACATGGCTTTATACGATTTTGAAACTCCATCTCCATCATCGAAATTCTAACAAAACAAATTAATCGCTCGGTTGGAATTAATTATAACTCTCAACTGAAAAACAAGGATATCGATTCCTCTCATCAAAGTGGTTCGGAGCTTCTGAGAAATCGGAGGCTGATAAGTTCCTTAATTAATTTGCGAACATGATCGCTTTCGTAATCGCAAACCGTTTTATTCGGGCTTCACTCAAAGTAAAGAAACAATATCTGTTCAAGCGTCTGTCTAATTAGATTTACAAGTGCGTTTAACACGCTGAGAAAATTTTTATTGCAAAATTTCCATTTATTTGTATATTCACTTTTTTTAATTTCTTTTAAGTTTGACGATAATTTGATCTAAAACGTTTTTTAAGTGATTATAGTTGGTTACGGTTAATACTTTAATACTTTTAATTGATTGGAAATTCCGTGTGATTTTGCTTGTACTAGATGTAAACTATCCAGTTTTCACTTGATGCATCGTTGTCGACTAAAGTATGATTTTCGTTATTTTCAGCAGGTGTAAATAAGGGTGAGTGAAAGGTCAATTTTACAAGAACGATTTACTCGCCATGACACAGCACACTTAGTGGTCAGCTGAGAAAACAGCTGGGTTTCGTCATAGCTAAACAGATTATCTCACTCCATTCTAGTCTCACATTGCATTATCAGCTTAAAATACACCTTGGTGCTGTCGCTGTTTTAAAACTAACACGATGAATCAAACACCAACTGCATTCATACTATCCGCATGTTATAAAAGTATCAATGTTTAATCTCTTCCAAAATCGCTTTGGGTAAAATACCAAGCCTGTTTTATTGTCCCAGCCAATTCACTTCCAACTCTAAGTTATCCTCCTGCAATGCCAACAGATGTCCACCTACTCCACCCATAGAAGTTGACCTCTTGAACAATATCAAGCTTTGACAACCAATCCGTCAAAATCTGGCTGACTCCCAACTCTTGGCACACGATTGGCCTATATACTTCCTAGATCACGCCATAGTTTCGTTTGAGATTTCACAGCAGAGTTATCAGATACAAACGAAAGTATTTTATTCAAACGATTCCTACATGCATAGCGTCACAGTTTGTATCAATAATGATTGTCACCAAGAAGATACAAACAGAGACGTAGTATAGTAGCCTATTTAGAAAGGCTATTAAAACTAGACTGTGTATACTCTAGTCTTCATTAGATTCGTATAGATTGGATAAATACTTCGAACCCTAAAGACATCAGTCGTGCTTTAAAAAAATGCATACCTGTTTTAACAAGTCATCGGTCAAGTTAGTTAAGTTTATATTATGTAGTTGTATGCTTCACAAATAATGAAAAGTCAAAACTAGTCGTGATAATCCCTTCAATATTTTTTGTAGTTAGAACTTTCAAATAATACAGGGTCACAAGTATCAGTTCCTTTAATATCATTAATTTATCTTTATGGTCATTTGCGGGAGGTTTAAGCAAAGGTAAAAAAGAAAGTGTACCTACTTTTATCGTATTTCCTTTGGCATAAGCTGTATCCGTAGGTCTCATAGTAAGACCTGGGCCCGGGACCGATTTACTTTTCGTTCTGAGGTTTACAGAGGCCAAAAACACCTTATTGTGGTAAAAGTTAATTTTCATGTCAACTGACCCATGAATGAAAACCAAAAGATGATGTTTAGAGAGAAAAGAATTTATCAGCCTTAAAAAATAAATACATCTGCCTTAAAAATAAGGTTGCCAATGACACAAAAACACTTAAAATTGGTAATTATAACAGTCATGAGACTGATAAACATTATTTACTATTTGTACGTATTACAAATTTTACTGTGACAAATAAACAGACTTAACAATCATTATTCGTCAAATGTGTGTACTGAACATCCCACAATATATTTCAACTGCGAAGTGGCTCCGCTCGACTGTTTCCTACAACCTTTTCTCTACATTATGATGCTCTCAGATCCACCCAAGTAAACCATCAGTTAACATGTAGTTAATGTAGCCGCAGTAGGACATTATAATGATGTTTGTCTCGTCAGGAGCGGCTCGAGCGTGCAGCGGGACGCAATAAGTAAAAGAGAACGAGTCCCAGCGTTAATAAATCAGCTGATTCGAACGTAAGACCGGGAGCTTGTCACGCGAACCCGGCTCCAGGAACCGGTTACTTCTGTGGAACCGGTTACTTCTGTGGAACTGGTTGCAACTGCAAAGTACATAGTAGAATCGATAAGGTACAACCACAGACCCATTGAGGTGATGACAATTGTGTTTTAGTTTGATAGTTTGTATAATCAATTGTGTTATTGTTGGGAAAAAGAAAATATAAGTAATAAGTATGAGTATAGGGAATTACGTACCCTGAAGATAAAATCCAACATTTATAGTTCGAACATTTTCCGTTTATTCACTACCACCAAGTTTATTTATAGGTTTAGATTTTAGAGTTATCCACTAATCCCGCTTAGGGTAAATTTAGTCTTTAGGTTAAACTGGACCGAGACATAACTAAACCTTAGATTGCGTATTGCTACATACAGTTTATACAGTAGTAGTGAATTATTAGATAAAATCCTTCAAATATTGGTTGAAATTAGTAATTAATTAATATTACCCTAGAGTATGTTTTATCTATGATATTACCATAGGGAAACGATAGAAAATAAATACTACAGGTACGAGCTAACGAATTAATATGTAACAAACCCATTGAGGCAAAACATCTATGAAGACTACGTTTTCTTCAATCGTTTATATTTTTACATTAGGAATAAGGTGAAAAGTAACTACGAAGTGGCTAGAAACAAATGCATTGTGGTAACAAGTGTGTAACATGTGTAGTGGTGTAGTTTATAATAGTTAATATGAGTACATCATATACCATAGGTGAATGTTCAGTAAAAAATACGAAATGTGAATACTATATACTGTATTGTTCAATTAAATGATACAATTTCTAGAAATCTTCTTAGGTACTTTAGGTAAATGACTAGTGTACGTAATGTAATGGGTAAGGTGCACTATTTTTTGTAACAAAATCCTCAACCACACAGATTTTAGGTATTGCGTGTGATCCATATTGGGTATAATCTTGAACTTCTGTGAGAGGAGCGGGATCAATCACCAATAATTTAGGGACTTTTACTTATTCTTTATTACAAATTTTCACTAACGTTAAAATTGTTTGTAATCGGATCCATACATTAACTAAACTTCCATCGAAGCCTTGACTAAATATACATTTCTTTAAAGTATGCATTGCCATTCTGAAAATAGATTTCACCTTAAAATATTTGGTACTTCCATAGTGTACCGACCACACCTTATAATAATAACTTACCCTAACCTAAGGGTGGTTAGGTTAGGTTAAGAATTTTGTTATTTCAACTAATTAAAATTTTATTTGGAAGTCGATTTATCGGGTCGGTATAATACGTAAGTACCAAATCGTTCAGTGTTTATTATCATCCAAACCAGGAAAATGAGGTCTCAATTCGGCTCCCACACATTTGACCGATAGCGTAATCGTGAGAAAACAATGGATATTTAACCACGTATAGATATGATTATTTTGTAAATAAACCGTTCTATTTTTAACGAGGTCAAATAGTAACTCATCGTTTTGGATAGTTTACAGTATGTATAAAAAGGTATGCATGCATTAAACACACACTAAAATAGCTTAAAGTTTTTTTAGCGAATTTCCCTTTAGGGAATAAGCTATTACCGTAGGTCTCATGGTAAGACTTAGTCCCGGGACCGATTTACTTTTTCCTTTTGATGTCCCTAGAAGCTATAAACACCATCCGTTCAAATATATATATATATATATATATATATATATATATATATATATATATATATGTCCGTTGGCACGATAACTCGAGCAAAAATGATCCGATTTCGATTAAATTTGGTACAAACGTGTAAACCTCCGTTTATTCGAACGAGTTCGCGAACCAGCATGATCATACCATGGGAACAGGGTTTTATGGGGGGATTTATGGGGTAAAAATTGGTTTTTCTCATTTTTGACCCTCAAAACATAAAATTTCCCAAATTTCTTCTAGACCATTTTGAAGAGCTTAAAAAAACAAATAATTCAGTAGGCTATATTGAAGTGTTTTTGTATGGTTATTGGTTACGGAGAAATTATAAATTTAAATTGCCATGTTATTCTTATGGAGAATAAGTAAATGTTGTAGTTTGCTTGTTTAAGCATATATTTGGATCAAACTTGGCCAATCTATTTATTTTATACTAAGCTATTAATATTTTACTAAAAAAACACACTTTATTACCCTGTAGGCAGCAAACCTATTTTTTTTTTTTTTTTTTTAATAGGTACTCGTTAAACCTAAAGCTGACCTAAAGCTGAGACTATCCGTTATTTGAATAGATTTAATTAAAAATCAAATCATACAAATGGAAATTCGCTTAGTCTGCAGGTTTGCTGCGACGGGGGTATTTTTTATAACTACGATCTGACATAAATTTACCTTAACAAGAAGAAGGTGAAATACAATCGCGATAGATTATTGTTGATGATAATGTGTATGTGTTAAGGTTTGGCCAAACTATATTTCTTACGTAGCAATGTACGATGTTCAAACAAACAGTCGAAAAAACTTTAATCGTCAAACTACATTTTTCTTAATGTTATTCATATTTGTTCACAAAAGAACAACTTGTTGAAAGTAGCATTGCTGTTATAGTACTGTAGTCGTATACTGTAATATTGTTCATCCCCTAGGGCCAAAACTTCGTCTTCTTCAATTGGAAAAGTATATTGAGAAGTCAGCTGTTTTTTAACCTAACTCAAGTGAACGGGACATTTTGTAAAACAGGCCAAGTAAATTTTCCCCCCTTGTGTGTATCTGTACTTTTAACCCATAAGGCTGATATGCAAAACAAGATTTTGCCACACCACGTTGCCCCGCTGCGCACATGACCAACAGCACCATTCAGCAAGCGGAAGGCACTTAGGCGATTGAGGATCAACATTATCAGGAGTGGAGCCCAAATTTGGACCACCCGGAGCCCCGGCGCCGCCGAGACCCACATCTGTCGGGGCGGAGCCCTGACTCGCGGATCTGGGTCTTATCTGGGTACCATCTCTAAGGGCTCTTCGCTATTATTTACTCCTACCCTGTTAATTTCTGTAATACATCTTTAAGGGGTTTCCTTCATTATTTATCTCTGCCCTGTTTTCGTAATGCGTCTTCTAAGGGATGTTTTTATCACTCCTACCCTGTTAATTGTTCGTAATACATCTCCAAAGCTCATTTTATTTCGTTGAACGTGTTATTTTAATTTATATAGAAGGACATACGAAATTTACAGATGGTTGGATATGTTTATTGGTTGAAAGGCTGCAAAATAAAATCTTTAGTTAATTATTTAGAAATATGACCCACTTGCAATACCTACTATTTACTCTAGTTTAGCCTTAATTATGCGGAAACAACTATTGATGACACCAATTGTATATTGTACAATATTCACTCTTTTCCTGCAATTATCTTGATTTGTGACCATAACCCACATTGATATGCACTTGCTAAATGAGGTAAAAAAGTGTTTCGGCTTAGGATTCAAATTATACACTTTATTATTATTAAAACAAATACATTCAAGGCACGTTAAAAACACTGGGTAATACGAAGTAAGATGTATGTAAAATGAGTTAAATGAAATTAGGACCTACTGAAATAAAGGTATTGAAGTAAGGGTAACACAAATACTGTAGAAAGAATACGTAATATAAATGCGAAAGCAGTTAAACGAGAAGGCGTGAATTGTGATGTAAGGTAAAAAAATATGAAGAGAAGTGTCAAATAGGGAAGTCAATGAAACGGACATGAACGACAAAGAATATTAATAAATGTGGGTAGGTGGTTAAAACAAGAAACAAACAAGAACAAATTTGAATCAAATTAAATTAACAAATAACTTCTGCTGATCAAGAATTTATTCAAAATAAATGGTTGGTAAAAAGAAAGATGTAAGGTGAGGCAGTAAAAGATACAATAAAAAATAAAATAAACAGAAATGACAAAAACTGTGTTAGAAATCGAGGATGGCCACAAACGAGAAAAAAAGTTCGACCAAAATAAGGGCCAGTAAAATAAGAAAGTGAAGTAAGAAACAAGTAAAATAAGTAAGACGAAGACGTGAGCCCGGGTAACGGTGGAGTAAGGGTCCTCGACGTCTCTCAAGCCCAAAAGTAGCTCTCCACTTCCTTTTAATTTAATTACAAGGACCCTCAAAAGAATGAAACCCGCTCAAGAACAGGTTACCTCAGAAATTTTTGAAGAATTATTTCCTTTCTTATGATTTACGATTGTTTCATCGGGGGGTGTTTTGGTTGAGGTTTGGTAGTGAAAGAAATCAAATAAGCCATAATAGAATACAATAGTTTAGTTAATACGTTAATACTATGTTACCATTGACCAAGACTGAATAGGCCTACTATACGAGGTACGTGAATAAAATAATGATAGTGAATAAAAGGATCTGCGGTGCACCGTGAGTGTACGTAGTCACCACCTCTTTCCACTTGATGGCAGCACCATAACCACGAAGTTCGTGGAACCATTTGATGAAACACTTTATTAAAAGTTTTTTTTTATCCAGCGCAAAAATTAACTTAGAAATCAATGACAATCAATATATATTTCTAAAGCCCAATGACGAATAACATAACCCATATTTAGGGATTACAGTAGTTATAGTTTTCCTGGACGTATCCCAAATTCAAATCTGATTAACTGAAGTTACGAATACGACACAGTTGTACAACAATAGAAACAACAATCGCGTTAAGCTGTTACAACAATAAATTTACAACACTTTCACATTGTCAGGCTAACAATAGGATTTGATTATTTTTGTTTCGGATTGTCGCTGCTGTTGTGACGAATCAAACCTAACTGGAATTATATATGAATTATAGCAGTGGACTCCTTGGCAAATAATAAACTTAAACTGAATGAATAATCGTTTATTTTAACGTAGATGTTTTGTTATGATAAATTATAGTTTAACTAATTATTTATGAATATTAAAACTAATTTACATAGTAATGAAATGCGTGTTAAGCTTTTGACTTGTGATAGCCCAAGGGATCAACATTTATTTAATATTTGCCAAATAGTTGATTCTAAAGGATTATTTGTTTTATACATTTTTATGTTATAAACTAATTCATACTGCGTTAAATGTATAAATGGTTTCTGTGGAAAATGAATTGAACTGTAGTAGTCAAACATAAAAAGGTTGCTCATACTAACCTTCGTTTGTTTACCTAAATAGCCTATTTAAACTAATATTCCGCAAAAAAATTTTGCTAACAATGTACGATGAGCATTTGACATTGTCAGTGCGTGGTCGCAGCATCTTTGACTACCGAGTAGGCATGTAATGCCTATTTTAAATCCGTACGATTCCCAGAAAGAATGTACTGCAGTTGTTAAAACTAGTGGCGCTTCTAGAACCTTGTAAAGGGGGGACCAAGAAATGGGGGGATCCTCCCCCTGGAATGTTTGGCATTTTTAAGAGTCTTCCTTAGTGGAAGCCATGTTGGATTTCTTCCCCATAAGAACAATGTTAACTTTGGGTCCAAATATCTCATCAGCAAATTGTCATATAATTATGGATAAGGAGTTAAATTTAAGGAATTGCGGTCCTCTAGAGATTGACGTTTTTTATTTCACAATTTTTAATTTTTAAAATGAATAATTGATTGTTAATTAGCTTAAAATTAAGCTAATTATTGAAAGGAAATGAAAATGGATTTTCGAAATTCAAAAACCTCAGTCACGAGTCTATTATGTTAAAAATACAAATTATAAATTTCAAAGCTATATCTTAACAAATAACGCCGTTACGTGTCCACAAATGATGTAATGTTTAACATTGTTCTTATGGGGAAGAAATCCAACATGGCTTCCACTAAGGAAGACTCTTAAAGCCATTCTTTTACGTCTACAACTGTTTCCAAAAATCTCCGTCATGATTTTAAGACAAAATGTATATTTCAATTTATTTCTCCATAGCTCAATGGGGATGGTCAGCCCCTGTACCCCCCTTAGAACCACCTCAAGTTAATACAACATTAACATTATCTCACAAGGCATAGACAAACTCCGGAGGTGTTTTTAAGGCAAAGGATGAACGTCTGAGAGACTCGGGGGAAAACATATCTGTAGTTAATTATGTAGGGTACAATGTGAACTGAATATTACATGAACGTTCTGAAAAACCGGGCTCGTGTCATTTACGGCGACTGTGAGGAGCTCTGAAATATTTAAGAAGCTGAGCTCCTCTCTTGATATGTTTATACGAAATCTTCAGAGAAATGTAAAATCTAAAAAGGTTAAGACTTAAGGAGTATTAAGTTTGTTATCATGCAAAGCGTTGATTATGTAGCATATTTTGATGCAAATTGCCAATCGTTATAAATTATTTTTAATATTTCTTTTTTTTTAGAACAATAATATACATAAACAACCAATTGTGTGTAATTGTTTAATATATTATTTACTTTTTCCCCGTACAGGCCTACGTAGAATTTGATGGAGAAAGTATTGTTTTCGTCAATAGAGGGGTTTCCCCCCTGAAGCCAGAAAAGTGGGTTTCGAATGTATGTATGTGTGTAAGAAGTGTACAGGATTTTGATTGAATTTGGTATGTTGGGTAATTCATGGTATCAGCAAGTGCTTTTTGCATTTTAAAATTCAGTTTTTTAATAGTTTTTTTCCAAAAACGTACGGACAAATTTGATTTAAATATATTACAATACTGTTTTTTTTTATTCTAAACAAAATTATTCAACTCGCAATGTTGTAAAAACTACGGATCAAAAGTTATTGCAACCCATAAAATATCCTAGTTAACTTTATTATAAAAGTTGTTGACAAGCTAATGGGAGGTATCTGTCATTTCACTGATAGCTTAAGTTTTGTATCTAGCTAGCTTATATTTGGGAATTTTATAATTTAAAAAAGAGTTTTTTCAATATTGGTTTTTGTAAAAATACAACTGCCTGAAACTGTTTCTACTGTTAAAATGAAGTACGGTATTTAACAAATTGAAATAGTTTTCTTCAATAATTAACCAGCACATGCATCCAACATCAGAATCATATATTAGATCTAGCGGCATATCTCCCTAAACTTATTAAATGAAATTAGAAAACAACCTGATTTTTAAAAGTAATCGAATAACATAAATTCGTTTAAGAATCGCCTGTCGCTATTATGGAGAAAGGGTTTTCTTCATGATTCTTACAATTTACGATTTGGTTTATATATTTCCAGGGAAGTCTATGGTTTGTTATTTTTTAACTTTTGAAATGAATTAAAACGCGCCTCAATGTATTACAATTTCTTACTTATCTTATTATCTAGAAATCATAAAACTAATCAAATCCATACTGTATACATTTGATAATATTCTATTTTTGAATTAATTATAGTTCGCTATTATTTATGTCAAGGAAACATTCTACTAAAAAAAAACATAAAATTAAAAACTAGTTTGTGGGCTTATTTAGACTGCCTTCATTAGTAGAAATGCAACCCCGAAGCGTTGTTGTGTGCAGTGTGTAGACCTCATTACTGCAGAGGTCTACTTCTGGTAGTTTTAGCT
The DNA here is from genome assembly GCF_028750875.1 of Macrosteles quadrilineatus. Lineage (NCBI taxonomy): Eukaryota > Metazoa > Arthropoda > Insecta > Hemiptera > Cicadellidae > Macrosteles > Macrosteles quadrilineatus. Next base: position 26,055,825 of record NW_026542599.1, on the reverse strand, counting down.
AAATTTACATTTTAAAACTTAGTATAAAAATGCCTTCTTAGGTTGTTATTTATTGTAAGTATTCATATTGAAATCCGAAAAATCCGCCACTTTTTTAACTGTGGATGCAACAGTTTATGTTAGGTTAGGCTAGGTTATGTTAGGTTAGATTGGGTTAGGTTAGTTTATAGCTTTACTCACACGTTTTCTTTTATTTACTGAACAGAATTAATCACAAAACTCAAAAATCACCCTAAACTGTGGTTTTTACACGGCTTAAATAGTGGGTCCTTTGAAAAGGACCCGAATAATGAATTGGCTGGTGGGTTACAAATGAGAAGTTTCACGTTTTGAAAATTCTCTGGGAGCAAGTAATATCCTAATATTTTTGTTTAAATAGTTTGAAACATATTAACTACAAAATAACACTTTGTACCCCAGTTTGCTTCTCGTTGTTGTCCCTTTTGCGTAATTCAAGCGGGTGTTTCCACATCGACCACCATGTCCCGCGCTCAGCGCCACCTGTAGCGGCATCTGGGCTCGACTAGGGTTACACCTGCATGCTCTACTTACATACGGGCTATGGGTCGTGTCATCTCCAAGACAAACGACAACGATACAAATCAGAGATGTGATTCTACAGCGTTCAACGCCGGTATAAACGTCATAACAGAGTGTTTTAAGCCAAATTGTACCGTAAGACAAACGACAAAACTAGCACACATTTTGGCAATGAGTTTTCTTTACGTCATTGCCAATCAGCTGATATGTATTGTTGCGTAGTTATCTTTGAGTTTCAGTGTTGGGAATTCATTGTGAATAGGATTGTACGTAGGGTGTTTTACAAGCACGAAAAGTATTGTACATCAAAAGTAAGTGATTGGTTTTATGCCAAGAAATGTTTGAAAGGTTATAGGTGTGATCCCAGTACCTAAAAATATTTGTCATTGAGTTGTTAATTAATTAATTATATAGTTAATTAATTTAAATTAAAAATGAATGCCAAAATTAAATTTATTGTATTTGCTTCAAAGAATTCCGAACTTTTTTTCAGTTCAAATGGCCCTTATATTGACAGTATGAATATATATTTACAGCAAAGTGTCTTCTTTTACAGTGCAACATTATACGCCACAATAACTTTAAAGAAGTCTCGTTATCGTACTTAACAATATCAATAGTTTTCCGCTTACAAACGTAACGAAAAGTACAACGCACCGAGTTTAGTTAGCTTTTGTTGCTGAAACGGAATATTGAATATGTATAACACAAATTGAAAGCTTTTGAACAAAATTGCGTTCAATCAAGCATGCTAATTCACCCTAAATTACCTTCGTCCATAATGCATCAACTGTATAGTTTCAATAAACCAATTATTTTATGCCTTGTCCAATATTTGCGTTCATTATACATGCTTCCACTCTCAATTAGCAGAGCCGTAAACAAACTTCATCAAAATCGGATCATTTTTACTTGAGCTATAGTGCTAACGGACACAAATATATAGGCCAGATGAATTTGAACTGATGCTGTTTTTGGCCTGTGGGTACATCAAATCAAAAAAGTAAAACGTTCCCGGGGTTTAAATTATAGTATTCTTTCTGATAGCCCCTGGACCATGTATAAATTACTTTATAGACTTACCTCCCTCCAGTAGTCCAAAATAGCGTCTAACTTCAATTATTGTTCAAAGTTGTATGTTGCATTGCAACGAAACATGCCAGCTTTGAACAATAATTAAAGTTTTATACGCAATTTCGGACTACTGACGGAAAGCCTATAAATTCATTAAAATGATACCTACAGTAATAGTCCTGCACTACTCATACTATGGTTTAATCCGGTGAAATCAATGTCCACAATTCCGCCTGTGAAACGAACCTAAAAAAAACTAAGAACATTTCGTAATTACTGTGAAACACTCGTTGCATTGTTGTTACACGGAAGACAACTAGGCACCCTCCCCCCCCCTCCCCCCTTGTCACACAGGTGACCTATATAGAGATGACTCAAGGTGTTGCTTGTTAAGTCCATTAGATGTGTCACTAGTTAATTAGTGACCCTAATTAGAATAGTGTGTTTTGCCACGATTCCCCAGGTAAGCAACATTGGCTAATCCCTTATCCGAACAAGGTCAACTGATATCAAGCGCCCTATATTGATATTCGATACGAAGGTAATTGCATACAATCAAGCTTTCTTGTTTGTCAAGGCTAAATTATAGTTTGGACTATTTTTAGCTTATTTCCTATCATTCTATTGTAAAATCTGAAAGAAGTTTGACGTATTTGTGGTTTGAGTTACTCAACAATGAATTATGTACATATTCCAGATATCAAAAACGAATTAACGAATCTGGAAAACAATGCTTCAATAAATATTATAATTTTGTTTTAAATACATGTGTTGGATGAAAATTTCAATTCCCGCTCAATATTTGATTACCTTTTAAGTTTTTTTTTTCATCGTAAATTAAAGGTTATGATTTATATAATAAGAATTAGCGGTATGTACTTTTATAGATGGGAAAAAATTAAGAGGTCGAAATAAGAAACGTATTATATAAAATAAAACCATAGATTAACCAACACAAGTAGACTTCCCATCCCATTGTAAATTTTGAAGCTCGTTATTCTTGTCTAGTTCATAGTGTCGACAACATTTTGTTACTATTATTTTTAGTTAATTTCATGATTTGTGCTTTACTGTTTAGTTATTTAGACGATGAGTTATTGTTTATGATTCGATCGTTTTATTTGGTTAAACGGTGTTTTTAATTACTGAAATAACAAGAAACAAATTGTAAACAAAACACGACAAATAGTTGATCAGTGCACCGGAAAGAAATAACAATAAATTTGGCTTCAGCTGTTCCATAAGGATGAGAAATTTACCAAGAGGGTATGTTTTATCTATGATAAAACAAAGACTTTTATATAATAAGAAAATAAGCAATCCTAGCAATTGCACATAGAGAGATAAATTCATACTAATATAATAGGGAACAAAGGCATTATTTTGTTAACTTTATTTTTATACAATATTAAAGGCAGAATGCAGTAAGGTATGTCCTATCTTATTTTCCTCGCATAATTGAGTGCAAATTAATCCAACCAAAGATAAAATCGATTAATTTAAACTTTAAAAGTCAACCAATAGCATTAACAGTTTTTACTGTTTATTAATTTCAAACTATTTACGTTATTGAAACATAAAAATTATTAAGTTGACTTGACATAAGCTATTAGTAAACCTAACGAAAAACTAACTCAACGATCGAAATAAAACGCATATTTAACTTATGGATCACTTTGAGAAACAAAACTATTCTAAAACACTGTGGTTGGATCATAAACAATTTTTACGATTCCCTAAAGCAATCCTTAATACGATAACTACGTTTTCTAGCAAGAATGCAATGTGTCTTAATTTAAACATGAGGAACGGGTTGGAAATGAACGTTTGTACTTATTATCTGTCTAATTGTACCCGGGGGATAAGATACGGGCGTTGTGGTTAGATGTTGTATCTTGGTTTGTACTTTTAGTTAAGCGGGATAGTTTCTGTAAAGTATGACATATAGTAGCATCTGCTAAAGAAATTGTCACTGAATTGTAAGTTTTTCTTTCTTCTTTTGAGTAATCACGACAGAGGCATTTTTAAACAAAAAGTATCATAAGGCTCTCAGAGAGTGGTAAACGGGCCTACCGAGAGTATTTATTTTGTACAGGGCGAGGCAATGAAAGCGACCTTATTTATAAATACCTCAAACTTAAAACAATTTTACCCTATTCATATAAATAGCACATGAAAACCCAGCTTATCTTTTGTTATTTTAAGTTGTTACATTATTTTTTACGTTTCTATACGTAAAACAACATTACATTAGCATAACGACGTAAAGACGTCATTATTTTAGTAATTCTTTTAGCAACATGAAAATTCCATCGAACACTCTTTCCAGCATTTCTTCAGGACATTTTTCTCACAAATTCTTAGCCTCTTGTAATTAGCACGTAATTCGATAAAAAATATTAACAAACTGTAACTAACGAAACAATCATTTCTATCGACGTCCTACAAAAACATAAACCGATTACGTAATGCGTAATTGAAATATCAAAGGTAAGCTGGAAGAGATGCAAAGACATAATTAAGTTGATTGGGGAAATGTGATAGATTGGAATCCTTGTTTGCACCAACCAAAGTTAATATTTGCGGACATTTTAGGGGTTTCCTCCACTCCCATCCCTCCCAATCCAACCCCCCCACCCCCCTCCCAATGCAGGGGCTTCTCTTGTACATGGCTTACGTGTGTGATTAAATTGACACGAGGCGGATGAAACCATTCGTATTCACACCTTGGTGAAGTTCGGTTATGCGGTTAGATAAATTGAGACGACTATTACAATACTTCGCCTTATTCTTTTATTTTTGGTTTGTGAATAATAAACCTTGAACCTATACGATTGAACAATAGTAAATTCCATCACTAAGGCGCAAAGTGGCCCTTTTCGACCCGAGCTACAAAGTTTTTAGAAAAATGAGAGAAGTTTGCCCGTGTGATGAACTATATTTTTCGTCAAATTGCACAATTTTTTAAGCAAACTAAGTTACAAAGCGAAAATACTTTTCATGTAAAGGTAACATCACAAAACGACTTCCGTTTTATATTTATTCTAATTCAGCTGATTAGTGAGTAATTCAATCGTTTAGTCTATTGCGATTGTTTTGGCTTACATTAAACTATCGATAAGTCGAACTGTTGACAATAGTGCAACAATAAGCTACAAACGAAAAAAATCAATCGATAAATGATTTCGATACATGCGATTGCTTACAATCGAAGTTTACAACTGTTTACAGAAGCTGATTTTAAATCCCTAAGAACTAAAAAGACATAAAAAAGCAAATTTTATAGACCCGCAACGCGTGTATAAAAAGCTGCTGTTTTTGTTTCAGTATGGAGAAAAACTACTTCAGCTTCGAGACGAATGTAAACAGCTGTGTATTAATTAATGTATGGTGAGTATTTTTTTTATTCTACCTGAGAGTCGCTGATTTTGCTGAAAAAATATTCCTTATTAAAAATATTATTGTTTTCTCAACACCAAAATCCCTTTGTAATTCAATAACCATGAACACTTTCTTTTCCATATGCTTTATAACCCTTGATTTCAACCCCTATTTTGAAACCCATTTGCAAGCCAGAAACAATGCTGAGGTTTTTACATAAAAGACATTTTGCCAGGAAACCCTGGCCAGTGAATTATACGGCCGGACAAAAAGTCCCCTCAATCTCCTTTGGCCTTTGTTGAATTTAGAGGAAGGCCCAAGGATTCTAATAAAGAGTCATGATTTTCATTGAAGTTGGCAAGGAGGAGGGGGCTATTGGCGAGTATAAAAGAAGCCTACCAAGGAAAAGGCGACATTTTTATGGAACAGGAAAAATTACACCGTCCAAAAAGAGGGCGGTAGGCCAGGTTGGTTGATTGTTTATTGGGGCGAGATTTTGGGGAAACTCTTTGTGGCTTTTAGAAAGGTTTGTATTTGTTGCAATCTTTAATGCTACACTGATCACGTAATATTGTACCAAGTCGATATTTTTTGGCGAATATTCGATCAATTAATCATGATACAGAAACACCTTGTTATTTGAGGGGTCATTGCGAACATTTACTACTATTAGTAAACCCCCACATTTCCACGACATTTCAGGATCTGGAATTTGAGCCCATCGAAAGGTGATAAATACATAAAACGTAGCAGGATAGTACACAAATCCACTTAAGCTGGACATTTACAAAATTAACACACGAATTAACTGTGTAGTAGTCAAAACACAAAACAAAACATCGACTAAAACGAATACTGGTTTAAACGTTGCCAAAATACTACACAATAAAAACTTCTTTAAAAAAATACTACACAATAAACACGTCTTTAAAAAAATACTACACAAGAAACACGTCTTTAAAAAAATACTACATAAGAAACACGTCTTTAAAAAAAAACTCGGAGCGTAGTTATTCTGGTTTTCCATTGTAAATGTGTTTGTGTAGGTTTCGTTTGATGTCTCCCAATTATTTAAAGAATTCAAACAAAATGGAGACAAATCATATTGTGTAATTTCAAAGGGAAATATTTTTGTAGTACAATCAATATACTATACCCACCGCGAAGATTCGCCAATTGGGTCTGATGATAGGATTGACTAATCGATATCGATCACCACTTACCATATTTTTTTAATAAAAATAAAACAATCAAAACAATTTATCAGTGAAATATACTTATTTGCAATCACTATGAATATAACAGGGTCAAGTTTAATTATTGTCATTGATTTTTAAAATATACAAGTTTATTTTGTTATTGTTTTGAGTGAATAAAAAACCTAATACAACCCTTCACTTTGATGTTACAAGATAAATCGTAAATGATTGAAAGGATTTGTTGAAAACTCCTTTTTCGGGTGTCAAAAGAAATAAAAGAAATCCATCATGCAGAACTCTTTACCCTAAAACATTCTGGCTTTACGATTGTTTGAGTAAAAGCTTAGTTTGAAGCATGACAACAATGCCACTATTGCCTTGCAAAACGTAAGGTTTATCATTAAATTGACTTTTTTTTGCTTTAAGTCAAATGTAGCTATAACGATATTATTTTGGATTGAAATATAATTGCTATTATTCGTTGAACGTATGGTTTTTTGTTGGTAAAGTTGTTTTGTTTTATTTCGTTTTTATGTGTAAAACAAGGTGGTTGTTTCTCAAAACCGAAACTATTTGTATTTCTAAAACTAAAATTAGAACTTTTCATTAAATACTTGTATGAATGAGCTATTGAATTATTTTACATCAAATTATATTTTATTTTTGTCAGTTTGTTATTTTCTTTCACTGGTTGTTTTTAAATTTATTTACGGGAAACAAGCAAATTGAATTGAATGTATTATACTTTATGTATTGTTTGTGTTATATGTTTCATATGTATCATTTTGTAAATGATTATAATTATGGTACCTGGAAATATAATGTTATTAGAGATTTTGGTTTTCAATCTACATTTAATAGGAGTAAAACTTGTTCACCTAAATATTGTTGTCCTGAGTTACAGTGACGTATTTATTTCAATTGAATGTTAATCAGTTTAAATATGGCTTGACTTTAATTTACTCAACGAATTATTAAATTTCCATAAAAAAACTAAAACACACAATAATTCAATTCAATCAATTATCAATTAATTAAGATGGACGCCACTATGTGCGTATTTAACCCAAATATGAGTGAAGGATGAGTATAGGATGAGTGGCGCGATCTTGTAGTCTTGTTAGTGACTAAGGCCGACATGTTCCTTAGACACAGCTGTTAATTAATAGCCCATCCTACAGTTTGTAGTGGAATCCGAACCAAATTTTTCCTTGTAATTAACGAATTTAGGCTTACCATAAAATAGCTTATTCTCCAATGAATAGATTAGAGTAATATCTATTTATTGTTAAATCTTATGCAATTTTGAATTTAGTTGAGAGAATATAGCTCAAAGGATAAAAATAAATTCTAATTTTGATCGCTAACTTTGAAACATTAAAAACACATCTTACAGTACAAGTAATGTTTGATTTAACTTTCAACCCTCTGTTCAATTATGTTCGATAAACAGGTGAAGATAAATCAATCTAAAGGTTAGTAGTCATCAAGCAATATAATAAACCATCACTGAATATATTACTGAAAAATCAAATCACGATAACAATAAATGCCATCTTTAATATTAAAACGAAACAGTGTTTTTTTATTTCACGATTCTGAATCAACCACTCGACGGATTTTCATGATTTTTGTGTTGAAAGAAAGATAATTTTAAAAACTAGGGAATGTCGAAGCCATAACTTTAGTTTAGGGTCCCAGTATTTTAGGAATTAAGTTTTAATTTTAAAAAAGTCTAGCAGCCGACGCTAAGATTCTAAACTAGCTTTTGGCATAAAATAATTTGCTTAACATAACAGCTGTTAACATTCAGCTTTTGTGTCACAAATTCAGCATTTGGATAAAAATGTTAAGTCATACTTAGGGTTGACTTATTTATACTATGTGTAATGCTAATCATTGATACGTTTAATTCTTCTGTAAGAGGATGACAGATTAATTAAATATACATAGTAAAATACTAGGATGTTCAAATTATTTTTTAAGCAATCTTTGTAATCTTCGATTTGTTTTAGAGCAATATAATTTGTTTTAACTAACAGCTGGTTAAATATAAACTATGGAACTATGAGGTTGTTTTATTTACTCTTATTTTGTCATTGATTATAGAAAATAAGTAAGATTAGTAGAGATAATTAGACCTCAGTTTAAACCACAGTTTTAACCAAAATTAATTAAACCACAGTTACAAATCGAGGTTCTGTACACGAGTCTTAATAAAAAAAGGATAAATGCAAATTATTTTACTGCTCCAATTTTCAAGGAAAGATTAGAAAAATAACAATGTTTACATGTCTTAATTCTTAATGCTAGCTTTTTGTTTACAATTAATGTTTGTCTGCTTTAACTTTGTTTGGATTAGGCCCGGAAATATTGATGTCATAAAAAGAAGATCAAGAATAATCAGGAATCACGATTTTAAATTACTACCACAACCTTAGCCGGGTTTTATACAAAGATAAACAGATGGATGACATAGATTGAACACAACGTCAACATTGACCTAGGATACTGCAATTAGACAAACCATCCTTTTATGAAATCGTGTTCAGTTGTGGTTACGTTTAGGGGCGCCTATATCAGCGCCCCCAAACGTGAAAATATCACTTTTATTTCAACTATGAATATATTGTAGTTTAAATTAACTAATATGGGAAATTACGATGTACGTTTATTCAATGACGGTGGGTAATTATCAAGGATAGAACTGATAACGGTGTGGATAATAAACATTGACAATTACGTCATTAGCTTTACTATCGTGTTTACTTATTATATTCCTGCTACATGTGACCAGTTATTTTTTTCAAATGAATGTTATTTGAACCAAACAGCTGTTTCAAAACAAACTGTTATTGTTTTTACTTTTCTTTGTTTACACTTATTTATTTAGCAATTAATGCAGTGAAATTGATATAAAGGATAGGTGTGACGATTAGTTTTGATGTTAGGACACCAAAGTTAAATTATGTGTACTGTGAATTTTATTGGATATTATCGTTTTATTTTAGGTCGTTTCTATTCAGACCTACTGGAAATTGTGTATAGTAGTTGTATTTTGGTAATAATAATTATGGAAGAGGCAGGTATGCCTAGGAAGGTGGTATCGTTGACTAGGTCTATACACTTCTCAATTGACTATTTCTCTCTACCGTAGGCTACTTATAATCAGAGTGCGTCTGTGCGAATCGGCTGCAAATCTCACTTCAACGCTTTTCACATTGTAAAAATTGCAGAATTGCTGTTTCATTGTAAAATTATCGGATTTAAAATGCATATCGTATAGGCCTATGATGGAATAAAAACATATTTGGTCACACAACATTTGTTTACAAGATGATTTTTCACATTAAAACTGCAAGAAACTTTGCCTTTATTTGTGTAAACTAGCTGATGTGAATTGTACACGGTTTTAACTGACTATATACTGAATTCCCGTACGTAGGACGGGCTAACACCTCGTGTTGTTTAAATTTAAAACGTTACTGCTACAAAATTCTAAGCACAAGAAAGTGTGGCTCTGAAATAAATCCTTCGACCATAACTGGGTCTTTTGTTAAACGTCAGAGAAAACGAAAATGCAAAGTCTGATGGAAGTTTCGATTGAAGTTGGCCAAAAAGGGAATATTGGTGGAATTATTAAAGATGAAAAAGGAAAGGGATGGGAAATAGATGTGACATTATGGAATGGGCACCGGGCAGTTTCTTTGATCATCAGCAAAAAATATACAGATATTGTATAAATGTGTTTCTGTTTGAAGTCCAAGCGTGTAATCCAAGTGTTGTCACTAACGAATTCATTAAAATTTATAAATATAAAATTTTTTTGTTCCATTAGTTTTATATTTTAAGCTACAATAATTAATTAATTAGTTAATTTACAACAAATTGTCATTTGAATCCATTTTAAGTAAATAAAATATCACGAAAGCCGATTATCTCGGTAAAGATATTTGTAGAAACATAGAAATAGGTTGACATTTTTTATGAGAATTTTTTCTCTATAAAACTTTTTTTTTGCCATTTGCCTATTGGTTCTGATGATTATTGGAGTGTCCAATCGAAATCGAATACCATTACCATCTTATATATATATTTACCGTCTTGATTAAAACAGTATAAGTTTAAATATATGTTTCAAGTGTTATTAGACGTATTTTTTCCTCCCCGTTTTTATTTAGCAAACAGTTGAATGTTTCCACCAGTTACTACCAGTTTTCCAATAAAATAAAATTACAATTTGTGCTACGCATTTTTTAAGATATGTGAAATTTTCATAAGATAAAACTGATCATACAAGTTAATCGAGATAAGAGAAACAGAGCACATTTTATGTAGGGCCATTAACTTTATTTTCATAGACGCATAGTATTTATTATAGACTTAAAATAATTATCACATATCAGGGGATTTTTAGCTCGTTTTTTAGCCAGTATTACAATTTTAATCAGGTTATTTTAATTATGAAAATAACTTTAACATTTAATTTTGTATCATGATCTGTAAAATTGTTCCTGGTTTTGAACACCAGAAAAAATTAAATAAATTATTCTAAATGATTTTTCTGAACAAGTTAAGAAATATCAGGTATATACAGGGTGACAAAAAAGTCTGGAAACGACTTGATATATTTCTAAATAAATTCGTTACAAAATTCAAACCTTTCACATCAACTTATATGTATGAAAACTACTTTTTGCAAGCATTACCATTTTTTTACCTTCACCAGGGGACGGCCCATGAGGAATAGGTACATAATCTTTAATGTAAGCATAGGTTGATATGCACATCATTTTAAAGGTCTGGTCGAGTGGAGTTCATTGGATACGTCTAATAACACTTAAAACAGAAATTTACTCTTTTACTGTTAACTCACAAGATGGTAAAATATACATTAAAAATCTATATAAAAGATAAAAGAATTATACAAACAAAATCGATCACCACTTACCATATTTTATTTATATTTACCGTCTTGTGAGCTAACAGTATAAGCGTAAATTTATGTTTTAAGTGTTATTAGACTATCTTTTATTTTCTTTCCGTGTTTTTTTCTTTTTGTTTTCAAAAAAAAGCTGGATCAATTGTAAAAGTCAATAATAATTTATCTCTAAACCAAGTCAAAAGCGAAACTTCTCTTTTACCAAATATCTCGTAGGCCTAAAGCAATACATCAATAAGAAATACAAATTGACGTCAAATTGTTTTTGTGAATGTGATCGAGCGTCCGTCAAATTGTCTGCAAATGGATCCCTTGGAAATAACACTTTGTTCAAGTGAACCCGTTTTTAGAAACAAAAGTTTCAAAACTGAAGCAAGCTTTTTCACTAAGAATAACAAGAACAATAAACTTCAATGCGTTAAGATTTTTACACAGTAGCGTCACTAATTAAGGTTTTGTTTATATGTTTATTATTTACGCTAGGTAGTTGTGTGGGTAATTTGATCACCTAAAAAATATAAAGTTTCCTTAAAAAAATGCTTGCTTTATATAAAATTGTATAACATTGTTGAACACAAATTAAACACAAACTGACCAAACTTTGGGAAAAGCATATTTTATTCAGAAAGATTTTAAAACACATTTTCGCCAGTGAGTAGACCTAGAGTTATCTAAATGCAATATTATTTTTAAAATTTAATTATAGATATTGCATTTAATTATAACGATGGAATTGCATCCTACCATCTACCTCCTGGCTGTAGGACGGATTGATGTATAACTAAATTATGAATGGTGGAAGGGGGAGTAGAGTGGTTTGCTTTGGATACGAAAACGTCGTCATCAAAATCATCTAAATCAAGCCAAAGAAAGGTTATTTTACAAACGCTCACTGAAAAATCCCTTCAGACACAAAAAGTCTTTTCAATTCCAATTTTTTATTATTTACTATTCCGAGTTTTCAAATTAACAATCAACTTAATTGATTCTACAACATGTAATATACAGTTAAGTGTTTATATTGATTTATTTTGTATTTGAATTTGAATTTACAAAATATTGCAAAAAATTCTAAAAGCTCAAAACAATTTAATAAGCATACTACAACTTATCTATAAAATATAATTGAAATTGCATTATTATTTCTTGAAGCTTTTCCACTAAAACAAGTTTTTGTCGAAGAGATTTACAATTTGACAGTAAAAAATACTCTTAAACTCCTTTGGCAGACTTTCAAACACCCACAATGCTCTTTTGTAGTCGTCGCTGATTTCAATCCGTTGCTCTCAGTGTCAATGAGTCCCGTCCTTTCTTTGCTCTTTTTAATGTCAAACTAGAAAATTCTTCTTTTTCCTTCACGAGAAAAGTTTTATCCCTTGTAATGTTTTTGTGATCGGGTTTTTCTTACTGAGCAAGATAATTTTACATAGTTATCATATTTGATTTATTTACTGGTTGTAGGTGAAAACATTATTTTTCTAATGAAATAAAATAACTATATAAACAATTTCAAACTATTGAGCTTGACTAACTAAGTTATGCAGTTTGAATGTGTTTTGTATACCGACTTGATTATAATTATTTTACGTGTTCTTTCCAATGTATTTTTTTTCTATAGGCCTATAATATTAAGAAAGAACAAGGCTCTTTTAGTCTACAGAAAGATTTAAAATAATATTTTATCTACTGTTACTTTTCAGTTAACGTAGATTTATTCTAACATTGAAAGAACATTTTACTTGTGTATAATTTGAGAAAAACGAGTATTGTCTTCTCTGAAATTATTTGTATAATTTAAATGCCTATTTATTGGATTTTTTCAATTCTAAAATTAGTTTTTGCCTCACTACAATATTGAATAGAAACCTAAAGCAGCCTTTTTCAACTCTTTACAGGATACTTTCAACCCTATTGATTTATAGGTAAAACTGAAATGTCAACTTAGACACAATTAACAGTAAAACCATAAGCTTTGTCAGCGTTTATACTAGGATTCCTCATTTAATTTTTCAAACAATAATATTATTGATCTCTTATAAAATGTTATGAACAGATGTTTGGAGCATCATTAAGTGGTTCGATTTCCCTATAAAGCCCGGGCCTTCGTAATCTGTTTACACCTCCATCAATCCTTTAGCATATTGAGAGGGAAGGTAACTCAATTTTAGCAAGGGAGGGTCGTCTTGCTATTCCCCAACATCTTCCGAAATAAGGGTCTAAATTATCGAAATGTAAAATGGAAAACACGATCAATTAACGATACTCAATTTGCCATTTAAATTTGTAATGAAGTGTTTAAACAATTTCAGGACGTTGAGCACCCATAATAAAATAGCATGCTCAAAATAGGCTGACATTTAAAAAATATATATATTTAAAACTGATTATTATGATTTCTTTGTAGTTTAGTTCACATATAAATATTTCGAACGTTTCAAATCTCGAATCTTAATATTATCTCTTTTAACAGTGTGAATTTTTAGTCCTGCAAAGAAAACAAAAACTAGGGTTCTAAAAATTCTGGGATGTATGTAGTCCTGCCAAATAATAAGAGAGAAAGCAGAAAAGCTTCAATTATGTTTAAAGTTTTTTTAAACAACCTTCAATCTTAATTTTTTATGGGCCGAAAGTAGAAGTTCAATTTATTTTATTTCAACAGACAAGCTATTGTCTAGGAGCTGGAAATGTTGTATGTATATTGTATACCTTTTTCATGTGTAGCCGGCTTGTTATCATTCTCACCTTCAAATCATAAGCTTACTGGTTGCCAGATGCAATTGTGCCAATTTAATGATTCCATCTCAAAAATGGTTGATATTAGGTATGTTTTCCTACAAACTGCGTAAAAAAAGCAAAATTAATTCAAAATTCATTCAAACTGTAACTCTTACATTTTAAGTACATTTATATACCGGGAAAAATACCATACTATAATGTCGATACTGGATAAATGCAAGGATCTCACGCAGTTAGTCGTCATGGCCGTTGTCATGTATTATTCATATGTTGGACCGTTGCGCTGCGGAGCTACATGGCTAAACACTCAACCGGGCATTACTGGCGGATGTCACGTGCAATTTGGCGGGAGAATGTGCTTGTACCACCTGTCACTAAAGGATACTTTGCTCTCTAATGCGTGTTATTATTTGTAACAGTTCTGTGCAACTTTAACAGATATACTAAAGTTGTGGTACTACTGTTACTGTTGTTTGTATAGAGCAGATCTAATGATTCTCTCAAATAGCTCTAGTCATTTTAATTTATTTGAACGTTATTTTTTTAAAGGGGAAATATTAACTTAAAAATTTTAATAGGCATTGAAAAAAAACAATTTAAGTACTTATTTAGTTTTTATGTTAAAATGCAACAATATATTTTGTATTATTTCGTTACGTTAAAATAAAAACATCACCAATATTTAAGAAATTTGTAAGGAAATAAAAATTCATAAAATATTAACGTTTTATTATTTTTTTTATTGTATGCTTTGTTTTTAACAACATTGGTGCAATTGACTATATAGGTAGTTTTTTTTACAAAAAATATAAAAATAAATAGTTATGTGAACATATTTTTTTATTAAGCATATCTAAAAACTTGCTATACATTTTTTTATCAGGTTTCTGAAAGTAAATTCTAAGAATAAAAGTTTAGATAGGGCCTAAGTATAAGAATCTGTTTTGAGGCATTACAAAAATACTACATAAACTTCAGATACGATTTGTAAAACTTTTGCATTTGCCTTTTGGGGTTTTCCCAGTAAAATAGATAAAAGACAATGTAAACAATGAAACGAAACATTCATAGTCACTTCAGTATAAACAGAGAGCTAACCTGGACAGTAAAACAAACAGACTCAGTTCCCTCGCGTATCAGAGTGATGAATAATTCCATCATCATTTTATTGATTCAAACTCATTAGCAATATGTATACATCATATTACTTTTATTCATCTTATGAAGCGCATTTGTAAGTAAAACAGCCACATAATAACTCGGATAGTGTTTATGGTTTACTTTCAAACAGTAAATTTATGGTCACAGTGAGTTGTGATGTAATCCAAATCAAAGTGAATTAGAGAAATATTATATTAACATCTTTTAAAACTCTAATACAGTATCGTTGTGAATGGTTTTGGTCAGTAACAAAGATACACAAGGCTACTACAATACTGCATCATTCGTTTCCGTTTGTGTTTAAGAGGTATATATAGTCAATGGTTTAAGTCAAATTATTTAAATTTTTTATATAGTGGTAGTGATTGCTAACGATAAAATATTTTTACAGAATTAGTTACACTCTAAGAACATTCTAAAATGCCAAATTTTGTTGTCAACTCACTGAATTTATAAAGTAATAAACAATTATTCATTATCAGTAGTTTTAAACGTTCCTTTATAAAATTAAATACAAATAAATGCTCAAATCTAGGAGCTCACTATCTCAGTATCTACTTATAAATGTTTGATTTTTCATTGATTAGTTTATTCGGTGATTTTTATATATGCATAATCAGTGGATCTGTTCCGCTAGATGTCATGAATCTGTTGTTCACAAGTTGAACAGCACTGCGAGGCTACATGGCCAAACACTCTACCGGGCATTGCTGACATGTCACTTGCGTATTGGAGGGAGAAACGAGAAAGTGAGTTGGGGAGCGTTTCATAAACTCCAAATTTCACAAACTCCAACGCTTAAAATATTAAATGAACAGAGCGGTTCATAACCTCCAAATTTCATAAGCTCCAAATCTATAACATTCAAATAATCACTGGTTCACAATGTCCAAGTTTCACAAACTCCAACGTTTAAATATTAAATAAACAGAGCGGTTCATAACCTCCAAATTTCATAAGCTCCAAATCTATAACATTCAAATAATCACTGTTTCACAATGTCCAAATTTCACAAACTCCAACGTGAAGATACCAAATAAACAGTGCGGTTCATAATGTCCAAATTTCATAACCTCCAACGGTACAGTCTGAGCCAGAAGTCTCTGCAGTGGTTGCCACAGCTTATTAAACGGCCCCAAAACTCAATGTTCCGCTTCAAAATAACTCGACATTTAGCCTACTTAGACTTAAGTTATATGGTTGAAACTTCGTATGAGTGAAGTCAATAAGTCTATGACACTATTGGTTTTAATTAAAAGCTTAAAAGTTAGTATTTTCTATTTTAAATCTTCAAATAAAGTCGGTACTTTTAAATGAGTTTTAAAATATGACATGAAAAAGTTCGTCGGCTGCTACTTTTTTTATTTTTTGGTCAGGTAAGTTAAAAAACGGTGGATTTTGTAGCTAAAGAGTTGAACCTTTTGGATCATATTTTTTTAAATTTTTAGCTGGCGTAGTTTGGTTGTAATTTAAATTGTAATATAGGGGCTACCCGCCGCGCCGCGTGGCGTCATGCGGGCAGATTCTGCCTACAACGTCACTTGTAATACAGTTTAGATACTCAAATTTGGAGCTATACAGGAAAGTTACTAAACTAATTAGAAAAACACGGATTACGAGTCACACTCAGCTGTGTGACTCAAATATGTGTTAGCACATAATTTGCAAATCAAATTACATATTTATATTTTTAATAGCTTTAATTCAAGCTTTCAGCTGAGTTTCTTAACTGTTCCGTCTCTCAATTAAAAGCCATTACAAATATCGTAAGAGATTTTTTTTACCGATGAAAAATTTTAAAACATATAAATTTGTTTTATAAGTATATTTTCTATTAGCTGTTAAAATTTCATGATGATTACATCAGTAGTTTTTTTTGTTATGTGTAAAAATAGCCCTTTGTTAGAAAAGTGCCGAAAACCTTGTACTTTATTTATTCTACCCACCAAAATGACGAGAGTTAAAACAACATAAAAAGGTAGAAACTAACATACATAAACGCAGAAATACATTTTTATAAATAGGATTTAACTTATTCATCATATTGTAGGTATACTGGTCAAGTTTCAATAAAAGTTCATACTCGAGTATTTACACTTTTTTACTCGACAGCAGTCTCGTTTTCTCCTTGCAACTTAATGTGGGTAGTTCAATAATGTTAAAGTTTTGACAAGGTGATAATTTATATTTGGATTTGCCTTTTCAGTGGAGAGTTAAGCATTGTAAACCTTTTATTTACCAAAAAAATGCGTAATCACAAACAGCTAAATAATTCATGATAAAATTTTTGTTGATTGTGTGAGTCTAACAGTAGAGGACGAAGATTATCTCAACTTGAACATAGTGCGTAGTATCTATGAGCAGAGGACTTGAAAAATTATATTTAAGTTTTGATATAATATCATACGATAATCAGGAAAAGAACCTGTATCCAAGAGAATAGTAAAAAGCTCACGCGCGCGCACTGTTTTAAGTATGTTGTGTACATTTGCGACTTTTCGGGTGCTTCATATTTGGCGCCAGAATGTGCCTTGTTGACCTTCATTATTTTTTTCTCACGCCCGTCCATAACGGATTTATAGTACATCCGCTTGACTAGTTACTGATATTTTAATTCACTCCACAAAATTCTGCCTTAGTACAGTATTTTGTTAACTCGAGACTTCTTTGATTCCTAACAGGACCAAACAGGTGAACAGGACAGTTAGGTGATAGGTCATACTGTCAATATACCTGATTATATAAAAGTAATATCGATAAATAAAATAAACTACAAATGTCATGTTTTATTTCCTGAACCACGAATAGGCAATAACAATACATTAAGAATAAGATAACAGCTGGTTGAAGTGTATGTAATGTATGTAACGCAACTGCAGGTTTGCTGCGGCGGGGGTATTTTCATTTTAAAACATATGTTTACGAAGTCTACAAAATTATTTTACTTTGTTTACATGTCTTCATATTTCAAGCGTATTATTGTGTTGAAGGAATGTTTAACAATCAATAGCCACTTTCACTAATTAATTATGGATTCAATATTAAATGGAAAACTCCTGCTTTGTTTTTATTTCAAAAACATTATAATGAGATGATATATTCTAAACGTTTCTGTTACACAAAATACAGTTAAAATACAGTTAAAATACAAAATACAGTTGAAGCATAGACATGAACATTTGACGCTTACTTTAGTGTTTAATCAATATTTTGTTTAAAGTGGAATGACCTCAACGGCTACTCTGGAACTAACCTGAGAATTAAACTAAAAAAGTTCGTAGAGACAATATATTTTTTCACTAAAGCAATTACTATGACAAGTTCCAGTGAGCGGGATTTATTAATTTTGTTTGGAGAAGGTTTTAACTAGGTACATTCTGTTTCTCAAAGGAAAAGGGGTTAAGATCATATAGACTAGCATGCATAGTATGAATAAAGTACAGGGCAAAACCTATAACAATAATATTTTGAGGTAGTTTCCTTTTCTTTATATGCATGTCAATGCTGGAGAAACGTAATTTCGTGATTGGTTTCGACAAATGGGTAATCAAACCCTAACCATGCACTGCAGTGGCAAAAATGTTAGACGTGAGCCGTTGATTAGCTTTTTCAAATATAGATGAATATAAACTCGTTAAATGTTTTAAAATAAAATTATAATATATCAATTGAATATAACATGTAATACTATCTAACAACTAAATGGCTAAAGAGGATGAAGAAACAAATAAATAGGTATTGTAATGTGGTCTCAACCATGGTCTCAACTATGAACCCGCTGAACGTTTTAAATAGGCCTATTTCGATAGAATGTAAAGTCAATCGCACTTTTAGCAGGAATTCCACCACATAAACTTAGAATAAGAGTAGTTTCTATTTTTGTTTCTATTATTTGGACCAGAACCAAATCTAGGGTAAAGTTTAGTCAAAGGGATGCATTTACACTAATTTAGTTTACCTTAACGAAAGGAGAATAAAAGTAGAAATAATAACTGGGCCAGGTCGCTAATTCAGTGGGTTTTACCAAGAACTTAAATTATCTCCACATTTCACGAAGACAATTTCCGAAATTACAATCGGGAAAGCATTTATATCAAAAAATGTTGTTAACTATAGACTACCGGTAAGCATTAAAATGCACAAACATACGCCTGTAAATTAAGTTACCATTCTTCGTAATGTAATGACATATTTGATGTAATATAATGATGATTAAATGCTAGAAACTCAGTTTCTATATCCCGCAAACTGATGCTGAGCCGGCCAAACTCCTAGCGCCAATGCCGCGCCAAGCGATTTTAGGCCTATTTTTAATCGCTTAAAAATGATACAAGCAGGCTCCGTATCAAAAAAAGCTTCAAATATTCATACTTTGATCTAAAACTTTGCCGCAGGATTTTTTTTCCTGACCAAAAAATAAAAAAGTTCCTCGCTTACTACATTTTTCATGTTTTTTATGGTGTTAAAAAACAATCATCTGTTTTAATTTGCCTAAATAAATTATAACAATTATGTTAAGGTAAAAACTAGCTACATAGTAATGAGCACTGGTTTTTCCAGAAAAATAATATATCAATTTGAAATTTTTATGTTAACAAATAAGTGCAGCAGAGCAGGTTGAGTGAATGTATGTTTGTGTAAAACAGAGAGGTTCATTCGGCCCGTCCGCCTCGGTATCCCGATTGACTTATGGCAGAGACTGTACCGTTGGAGCTTATGAAACTTGGAGGTTATGAACCGCTCTGTTTATTTGATATTTAAAAGTTGGAGTTTGTGAAATTTGGACATTGTGAATCGGTGATTATTTGAAAATTATAGTTTTGGAGTTTATGAAATTTGGAGGTTATGAAACGCACTGTTTATTTAATATATTATCGTTGGAGTTTGTGAAATTTGGACATTGTGAAACTGTGCTTATTTGGAAGTTATAGTTTTGGAGTTTATGAAGTTTGGAGGTTATGAAACGCACTGTTTATTTAATATTTTAGACGTTGGAGTTTGTGAAATTTGGAGTTTATGAACCTCACCCGTGAGTTGTCTATCAAGAGTAAGATATCTCTCTCTCTCTCTCTCTAAAGCGAATATTTTAATAACAAATATTTAGGGGCTGTAATTGAAAACTTGTTTTTATCTAGATACTTAGTACATCTCTGGCTAAAAAACTGAAATGTGCAAAACTGTGCCTTTGTGTAAAATACCTTTGGGTGAAATGATGTGTTATGAAATTCAAAGTAATACATGTTGCCTCTATATGTAGATGGTTGCTACAAATAGCCCAGGATAACAAAAGAACTCTGAGCTATGTCTAGGTTGCCCAGAGGTCGTTAGTGTTCACCTTCAAATTTGACGTTTTCTGGATGAGCCTAAGCGGTATTATTTGTTCTTCTACACCAAGAGGTCTTTTGTCATTCGGATATTAAGTAATGATCTAACAAAAGATCTTCGTTTTGAGTTTTGATAGCTTGTAAGACTTTGGGTTCGAAAGTTCGGAAGGCCAATAGAGCCTAATAATTTTGTTATATTGTTAGCTTTTTAATTTTGACTTAAATGTGTTTTTTGAAGTATGTGTATTTTAATTGTTTAAAATATGGCGATTCTTATTTCAACCTACTTTTATTAAGTATTTATTACCATACTCTAAAACAATACAGTTACATAAAAAGCAGTTAACAATAAATCAGTTGAGAAAGAATGTTATGACTTTATTGGATAACCAAAACTGACTAATTAATATCAAAAATTAAAAAAACGGCTAATCCCTCAACTCAGTAAACATTCTCTCCAGCAAAAACAGTAAAAACATCAAAGTAATGGCTTGTGAATGTTGTAAAATCTAACAGTCACAATGAGGGGATTCTGTTGAATCTGAACATGTTTTGTAAAGAAGTTTAAAGTTTGAAAAGGATTTCTCGGAGAGCGTTTTCCATATGAAACGTTTAATTAATACTCCTACTTTTCATTAAATGAAATGGTCTGAATGCTAAAATAACATTGTGAAAATTCAAAAGTAGCTTTCCAAAACATTAATCTCTCGCTTCTTGAGCGTGATGAACATTTTTTTGAGAGTTTTGCCCTAAAATGATGCTTTTAAAATATTAGGGAAAGGGAATTTCATTTAGCTTTAGTTAATGAAATATTTACTTTTTTATTTGATTTCTTTTAGACTGTGTTTGTTTTCTATATTTTAACATCCATTTTAGAAATTGAATGATTATGAAAATATTAGTATAAACAATATTTAATTTAGTTTAATTTAGGAAAAAGAGGTTTATCATAGTAAAATACAGATTGATATTGATAAACTGATTGTGTTCATTCCAAGATGTATTTGGTTGGTAGGGGTTTTGGTGTTATATAAAGGTTTAATAGAATAATAAGGATGTTGATTTATAACTGAGTTATTTTATTGTTGAATTTATTCAATTTTGAAAAAGAAATATTTCATTAAATTACAATATGCTTTGCATTTAGGGTTTAAGATGGATACAGTAACCCCAAAGATTTTGTACGTACACCTATTACAACATTTGCAATGTGATAAATTGTATTTCCAGATATAATTTTTGGCATACCTTAATTTAAAGAAAATAATTCATACGACTTATTGGACATTTACAATATTCTAATTTCAAAATGAATATGTCACTCAAATTAGAACCCCATTAAAAAAAATTATTCAAATCGTTTTAATATTCAAATAGTGATGCCCTGACTAAAAAATTAAAGCAATTATCCAACATTAGTCTTCGGTAAACTTAATAATCGGAATTGCTTCCCGCACTTGGTAGATCTTTAGGCCTTTCCACTTAAGAAAATCAATCAAGGTTCCAATCCTTAATTAAAGAGGGTAAAGGTTCATTTACACAGGAACCAATCAAGAACGACATTGGCCAAACGCGAATCCACTAATTTGAGGTGGCTTCTGCCACTGTCTGATTATCGGTTCAAATTAGAGAAAGGGAAAAGCGAAACGGCAAATGAAAATTAGCAGAGGGAGATTGCAAAGTGGAGTTGTTCGGAGGAAGTATATTAAACATGAAACGCTTTGATTCTTTGATCGAATAATTTGTTGCATTTGATTTTGATTACATGATTACAGATGGGATGTGAATTGTATAAGAGTCACATTGATTGTTTCAAAGAATTTGTTACATATATTTTATCTATATGATAAAAATTACTTTTTGAAGTTTGTTAAATTTTAAATTTTTGAATCATATTTGTCATTCTCTATTGATTTGCTATGTTACAGGTAGCAAGTAAGTTTTATGAACACCACATGGATTCTTTGATTCCATCATTTGTTATTCATTTTATTAATTTTGTTAATTTCTCTTTAGTAAATTGAGTTAAACTCAAATATTTCAACCAAGAGAACATAAAACTACTGTGAACGTTAACTATTTAATTGATCTAATATTGAAATTTAACATCAATAAACTCAATAATTGTTCTTGCAGAAATAATAAATTCACTCAGGGCTCTTCCCGACTGGATTTTGAGACCAAGCTATAATTTTATGAAATAATTCCTTTAGTTCTTATTTTGGTAATTATTTTTATAAATTTATTTCTCATTACTTAATTGAATTACCTGGCAAATCTATATAATTAAAATTAGAGTTTTGTCTGTACATTGCTCAGAATCATACATTTTTAGGTTATTTTTACGTTTTATACATTAAAAAAGCCGAAACAAGTCTCATCTAAATTTCTGTCTGTCTGTCTGACACACTCAAGATGGCATTTTACGCAATCTTCTCCAGGAAAACGAGAGTACCTATCAAAACCCAAGTCATTTTAATGTATTCACTGGATTGGCGAGAGTGTCTTTAGTGATTTAAATATAGCCTCACTACTTTGTAAATAAAATTACGGACGTTCAAAAATGCAGTTTTGTGCGATTTTTGTCAAATTTCCGTTCAATTTTTATCACATAATCGTCTATGAAATAACGAACAGCTGTTCGGATCAAGATTATTTTTTCTAGCTGTCAATGACATGTTTACAAATGTTGTTTACAAATACCGCAACTATTTCGAATCACGTTTTGAAAGCAAATCCCAACCAAGTGAGATTAAAAACGTTTTTCTTACATGACGGATTTAATTAATCGCAAGTGCAATAATATAGTCTAATAGTGTAACCGTAAATGAAATTAAATAACTAGACATCGTCCAAATCGGAACCAGAAATTCTTTGAGTATAAAATGTTTCTTGAGTTTTGACAACCAGAAAGAAGAAGACCTTGAATCAGTGTTGTATAGGGCTGTGACACTGAAATGATCGTCGCCAATAGCTTACAAAAAAGGTTTCCACTCATTGACGGCGCTTCAATGGCGGTTGTGTGAAGTTTAAAGTAAAAAATCACAACTGCAGTGGGTGATTGTAACAGAGGTTTAACAGAGGAAGTGCTAAACTCGCTTTTCCAATGTGTCACTTTCTGTTTCTACTCACCGTGTGATGCAATCGCTGGACCATACAGCCAATAGGCCCATAGCTCATATCTTGGGTACGTAAGCCTACATATTTATTCATAACAACCTTTTTGACGACGATCCTTGATACCGGCACTTTTCCATAGAATACATGACCTACCTACTTAAGAAATAAAATTACAAATGACCAAAACCCCAACATTGTGTGATTTTCGTCACATTTCCTTCTAATGTTAATAGATATACTAATCATTGTTTAGAGAATGCGTAATCTATTAAATAACAAAAAGTTGTTTGGGTAAGGTTGCTTTTTTTCAAACTGACACCGATAAGTTTACGCTATAACTTTTTACGAGAAAATCCAAAAGCAAGAGATCAATAACCTCGGGACTAGATATTAATGTATTAATTGGTCCAATTTACTATAGTTCTTAGGTAGGTTCTTACGTAGGTACTGGTTCTTTTCCTTAGAACCGGTAGTTTACAAATTTGATATCGTTGGTGTTGCACCTTATTTATTAGAGCCGTCCGTATTCAATTTAAGTGATGTCTTAACTCTGTATAGTTTTGCTTTTTCTGTCTGGATTCCAAATCTTAGCTTACCCGGTATGCTAAGAAAATGATAACCTATTTGAGTAAAACATTTGTTGGGCAAACCATCATGAATTGTTTACGCCTTTATATTGTTTATGTATCAATAGTTCGTGGCCTTTGTTGGATTGTTGTATTGTGTTGTTTTGTTGTATGTTGGTAACGCATTAATGTCCTTATTTCTCAGTGTTTCACGGAATGGACAAGAGCACCTTTGATACTGAAAATGTCAACCGGAATAAAGAGTTAAATGGTGAGGTTGAGGTAGTACTTTAAATACGTTTAAGTTAACCGATGTGGAAAGTAACTTTCAATTATAGGCCTACTTTAGGGCTACGCTTCATGGATCTATAAAACATTTTTTAGTTTAATCATTGGACTTATGGACCAACACGATCCGGGTGACATTTAATTGCGAAGCATTTATTTTGGCTTACTGTCAGATACTGTATTTGCGAAGGTTTATATATAATAGTTTTGCCAGCATATCTGCAAATGTGCAAACTAATTGCTGTTCTTAATCTTAATATAAGAAGATTTCAACTGACTACTATAAGATCCCCGTGCGTAGAACGGGCACACAGCTAGTAGTGAAATAAAAGGTCAATGTTGAATTTTACAGGATGATCACAATGGTTACCTCTACTGATACAGTACAGTTTGTAGTTTTAAAAAGGTGTTAAAACCGGAAAAAGTTTATCGATGTGAAAATCCTATCCTGTTATGGACAGTTTTCTTAGATCCCATAGGATTTAAGATTGAACCATCCAATAGTTGTCTAGATAAGTTGATGCATAGAAAATTATAGAGGCTAGTATTTTAATAAAGTAAACAAAATCTTATTTAATAGGAAAAGTGTTTTTATATTATATTTAAGTATATTAAATTACTGAACTCTATTCTACATCAGCAACCTTGATTTTTTAAGATTTGAATAAAACAATTTACCTTGAAATATTAATATTTCAATAACTTTAACTGACCGAGATGAGTTAATTTAGAATGTTATTTCAACCTAGAAGTCTGATCTAATTAGTTCAAACTTAGACAGTTATTACGCATTAATTATCAATCAGGTCCAATTACTAGATGTTCGGGTTTACAGGGTATTAATCAATATCAGCCTGTCCACACAGCACTGTGCTGTCAAATCTAACTGCCACACCACACTAGCACAAATCTTGATTAAACTAATACATTTGGTGCTCTGGCTATAAAACCTCAGATTATAAGTCATCTGGGATTGCGTCTGAAAAGTGGTTTTG